>NC_053027.1:475648824-475921456 GCF_003073215.2 Triticum urartu
CCTGGGTGGCATTCCATAGGATGATCACATGGGTACTCCGGGATATCCTAGGACAACACTGGATTCTCCAGGTGCCCACAACCAATCCACCCAGATGTGTAGTAAAGTAGCCACCTTAAGTTTCCCTTAGTTATTATCTCTCACAACTTGCATGAATCTCACATACCAAACCCTGTCTACAAGCGTGGCTAAGCAATATTTAACAAAATAATCCCGGGGTTGATAAAAGGATAATAGGTTCCTACCTCATCAACTACTTGACAATAACCACATGTTCCCAATCCTACTCCTACAATGTTTGAGGGTCGAATCTAATGCATAAAAACTGGGTAATAAAGGGATACGATCAAATTGCAACTTGCCTTGTTGACGATCGGAAAACCCTAGAGATTCGTAGTAGCAAGCTTCGCACTCCGGATACTCTATCGTAAACAAAGAATAGCATACATAAGCACTCCAGCATAATATGCAAAGGTAAAACCAAATACAAATATCTAAACAAAAAGTTCAAGTGAAGAGATTCGATTTGCAAAAAGAATCAATCAAATCGGAGATACAAAACTCAAGTCACGATCAAAAGAAGTTTGAATTCAAATCTGTTTGAAACCAAATTTTGAACTTTCAAAAACATTTTTAAGTTGATTATTTGAACAGAGGGGATCGTAACAAAGAATTTGGTGTTGGTTTCGTTGGATTTGGATAAACGAGCAAAAAGTTGTGACCGTTTAAAGATCAGTGTCTAATCTGCGAAGAAACTAATTACGGATAGGTCCCTAGCCGAAATAAATATAAAAATAAAAATCTAACGAACGAACGTTCTCTACGGAAGTCTAACGAACAAAAACCGTTCGCTATCGAAGTCTAACGGATGAATGTCCGCTAAATAAACTAACCTAAAAAATAAACTGGGTTTAGAAAATAAAACCGAAAACTAAAAAAATCGGATCGGGGCGGCGGTTTATATCGGTTCGTCGGTTCGGCGAGAAAAACCGACAGCGGCGGCGACGGTTGGCGGTGGCGGCGGTCCGGCGAGGCGGCTGCGGCGTCGGCTTGCGGTGGCGGAAGACGGCGGCGGCGGACGACGAGGACTGGGGCCGGGGCCTCGACTTTTAAAGGCCGGGGAGGGGGGGACGCGGCTTGGGGAAGGAGGCGCCGAGCGGTGTCCCGCTCGGACATGGCGGCGGTGGCACGGCGTGCGGGAGGCGGACTCTGGCGGTGGCTCGGGGAAGGCGGCGGTGCTGCTGGGCCGACTGGGCTTCGACCCAATCGGTCCGAAGAAGTTTTTTTTATAGCGTCGCGAAGATAAAAAAATCCGAATAAAATAAAATAAAATTTCTAAAATTCCAGAAACAATTTTCACCATCCCCTTCTAATATTTGGGACAACATGAACATTTTTCTGGACTAAATGCAATTTTTTTTAAATGTAACTTTTCCCCTAATTAATAAAATGCAACCAAATAAAAATCTAATAAATATATTTTAATTCAAAATTAAATTCCAATATTTCCTAGCTGTTTTGAAGAAGTCATATTATCTTCTCTCATTATTTTATTTATTTGAAATAATTGGAAAATGATTTCAAATAAAATCACTTTGATCCAATTTGCCAATTTTGAAAATTCAAAAATGGATTTTTGTGAAAACCTCCAACTCTCTCAATTGGTCCTTGAGTTGCTTAAGGTTTCTAGGATCAAAAAGTCCAAATAAAACCAATACAAAAACTGCACAAAGTATGGATGCATATGATGACCTAATGATTAACATCCAAATTGAAAACTAGGATGTTACAAACCTACCCCCCTTAAGATGAATCTCGCCCTCGAGATTCGGGTTGGCTAGCAAAAAGGTGTGGGTGGTCTTTCCGGAGGTCTTCTCGGTCCCAGGTGGCTTCCTCCTCGGTATGGTGGCTCCACTGAACTTTGCAAAACTTGATGACCTTGCTGCGTGTAACTCAGTTGGTGAACTCGAGAATCTTGAATGGTTTCTCCTCATAGGTTAGGTCACTCTCCAACTGAATTGCTTCCAGGGGAACTGTATCTCTCAGAGGAATATCGGCCATCTCTACATGGCACTTCTTCAACTGAGAAACATGAAACACATCATGAACTTCTGAAAAACCTTCTGGTAACTCCAACTTGTAGGCAACTTCACCCATACGTTCCAAAACTCAGTATGGTCCTACAAATCGTGGTGCTAACTTTCCTTTGACTCCAAATCATTTAACTCCTCGAAGTGGTGACACACGAAGATATGCTTGGTCTCCGACTTCATAGGCTACCTCCTTGCATTTAGTATCGACATAACTCTTCTGCCTGGACTGAGCTACCGTGAGTCTATCACGAATCAACTTGACCTTCTCCTCAGATTCCCTGATTAAATCTGGCCTGAATAATTGTCGGTCTCCAACTTCATCCCACATCAATGGTGTCCTGCACCTCCTTCCATACAAGGCTTCGAAAGGGGCCATCTTCAAACTAGCTTGGTAGATGTTGTTGTACGAGAACTTTGCGTAAGGAAAATTATCATCCCAACTAGATCCATAATCTAGCGCACAAGCTCTCAACATGTCCTTCAGAATTTGGTTGACTCTCTCGGTCTGTCCATCTGTCTGCGGATGAAAGACTGTACTAAGCTCTAGCCTGATACCTAAAGTCTGGTGTAACTGATTCCAAAACTTCAAGGTAAACTGTGTTCCTCTATCTGATACGATGGTCCTTGGAACTCCATGCAGACACAGGATCCTGGTCATATATATCTTGGCCAACTTCGTGCTCGTATAAGTGGTTTTCACGGGGATAAAGTGAGCCACTTTGGTCAAGTGATCAACTACTACCTAGATGGAGTCATATCCTGATAGTGTCCTAGGTAATCCGGTGATGAAATCCATGCCAAGCTTATCCCACTTCCATTCGGGTATCGGCAAAGGCTGAAGTAATCCTGCTGGCTTTTGATGCTCTACCTTAACTCTCTAACATACGTCACATACTGCTACGTACTCGGCAATATCCTTCTTCATACCTGTCCACCAGAAACATTCCTTCAAATCCAAATACATCTTGGTGTTGGCCGGGTGAATCGAGTATGGTGAATCATGAGCTTCCTGCAGATTTAACTTCCCGATCTCTGGATCATTTGGTACATAGATACGATCCTCAAACCATAAAGTTTCGTGTTCATCCTCATGAAAACCTTTGGCCTTTCCTTCACTCATATTTTACTTTATCTCCGCAATCTCCTTATCAGTCTTCTGAGCTTCTCGAATCTTTCCCAACAACATGGACTGAACAACCAACGCAGTAACAAAACCTCTCGGAACTATCTCCATTCGATGTTCTGTGAGATCGTCGGCTAACTCCTGAGGTAATCCTCCAGTTATGAGGGTATTAACATAACTCTTGCGGCTCAACGCGTCTGCTACAACATTGGCCTTTCCTGGATGATAATGCAGCTTCATGTCATAATACTTTATGAGATCCAACCATCTCCTCTGCCTGAGGTTCAACTCCTTTTGTGTGAAGATATACTTCAAACTCTTATGATCTGTGTAAACATCACAACGATTTCCAATAAGAAAATGTCTCCAGGTCTTGAGCGCATGCACGACGGCTGCTAACTCCAAATAATGCGTGGCATAATTCAACTCGTGAGGTCGAAGCTGTCATGAGGCATATGAAACAACTCTTCCTTCTTGCATAAGAACGCCTCCAAGTCCCTGACGAGAAGCGTCGCAATAGACTTGGAAATCCTTGCGTATATTCGGAAGGATTAGCGCTGGGGCTGTAACCAAACGTTTCTTGAATTCCTGAAAACTGGCCTCACACTCATCGGTCCATTTGAACTTGGTGTCCTTCTTCAATTACTCCATCATGGGCTTCGCAATCTTGGAAAAATTCTCAATGAATCTACGATAGTATCCTGCGAGTCCAAGGAAACTACGTATCTCTCCAACTGAGGTGGGTGCCAACCACTCGGTGACAGACTAAACCATTGAAGGGTCTACTGCTATACCTTCTCCAGATATAACATGTCCGACATATCCGACTTCCTTTGATGAAAACTCACATTTGCTGAACTTGGCATATAACTGATGTTCCCTGAGCTTCTTGAGAACCAAGTGCAAATGTTCCTTGTGTTCTTCTTTATTCTTCGAGTACACCCATATATCATCAATGAACACCACAACAAACTTATCCAAGAACTCCATGAACACCTTATTCATCATACTCATAAAGTAGGCAGGGGCATTAGTCAAACCAAAAGACATGACCGTGTACTCATACAACCCATACCTTGTGGTAAAAGTTGTCTTTTGTATATCCTGTTCTCGGATCTTCAGCTGGTGATATCCCGATCAAAGATCGATCTTGGAGAATACTTTAGCTCCCTGTAGCTGGTCAAACAAATCATTGATCATCGGTAGAGGGTATTTGTTCTTGATCGTCACCTCATTCAATGCACGATAATCAACAACCATTCTCAAGGATCCTTCCTTCTTCTCAACTAAGAGCACTGGGGCTCCCCATGGTGATGAACTTGGTCAAATGTAACCTTTCTCCAATAACTCCTTAATCTGCTTCTTAATCTCCTCCAGATCATTTGCGGGCATCCGATACGGTCTCTTAGATATTGGTCCAGTGCCTGGAAACAGCTCGATCAAAAACTCTATGTCTCGGTCTGGTGGCATGCCTGGTAATTCCTCTAGAAATACATCAGGATAATCCTTCACAACTGGCACTTCCTCTTGAGCAACTCCCGAGAGTGAATTTACTTGAGTCCTCCTTGGCGCATGCCTAGACACATACTTGATCCGTTTCCCCTCTGGGGTGGTGAGAAGAATTGACTTACTAGCACAATCAATGTTTCCTCCATACTTCTACAGCCAATCCATGCCTAGTATTATATACAATCCTTGTGATTCCAAAATAATGATGTTTGAGGGGGAAACATGCTTATCAATGGTCAATGGCAACTGATAACACCAACGGCTAGCCATATATTCTGCTCCTGGTGAGCTCACTAACACGGGTGACGAAAGGGCTAAGGTTGGCAATTCAAACTTATCCACAAATCCCCTTGATATGTATGAATGCGATGCACCAGTGTCAAAAAGAACAAGGGTTGTAAATGACTTAATCAAAAACTTACCAATAACTGCGTCAGGCTGCTCTTCAGCTTCCTCCACGTTTGACGTGGTTCACCTGACCTCTTGTGAAGGGATTTGGCTTCTTCCCTGAGCTTCCATTGCCATTTCCATTCTTTGCTTCAGGACACTCGGTGGAGTAATGTCCAGTCTTCCCGCACTTGAAACAAGTAATGTGACTCAGATCCTTCTTGGCGGGTGTAGCGGGGTTGGAATGGCTCTGACTGCTATTTCCTCCACTCCCATTACCATTCTTAGGGCCACTGTGGTTGTGTGAATTTCCTCCATTGTGGGAATGGCCTCCATGGGTATGAGTGTGTCCTCCCGAGTACGGGGAATAGTGGGGTTTCTGTTGAGCTCCAGAGTTGTACTTCCCTTGTCCATACTTCCGTTTGCGATTCTCTATCTGCTGCTTGATACATCTCCAACGTATCTACTTTTCCAAACACTTTTGCCCTTGTTTTGGACTCTAACTTGCATGATTTGAATGGAACTAACCCAGACTGATGCTGTTTTAAGCAGAATTACCATGGTGTTATTTATGTGTAGGAGCAAACGTTCTCGGAATGACCTGAAACTTCACGGAGACACTTTTTAGAAAATAAGAAAAATACCTGCCAAAGATGAAGGCTAGGGGGCCACCACCTTGCCACGAGGGTGGGGGGAGCGCCCCCTACCTCGTGGGCCCCCTGTTGCCTCTCCGACTCCAACTCCACCTCTATATATTGAATTTCGGGGAGAAAGAAATCAGAGAGAAGAAATCATCGCGTTTTATGATATGGAGCCGCCGCCAAGCCCTAAAACCTCTCGAGAGGGCTGATTTGGAGTCCGATCGGGGCTCCGGAGAGGGGAATCCGTCGCCATCGTCATCATCAACCATCCTCCATCACCAATTTCATGATGCTCACTGCCGTGCGTGAGTAATTCCATCGTAGGCTTGCTGGACAGTGATGGGTTGGATGTGATCTATCATGTAATCGAGTTAGTTTTGTTAGGGTTTGATCCCTAGTATCCACTATGTTCTGAGATTGATGTTGCTATGACTTTGCTATGCTTAATGCTTGTCACTAGGGCCCGAGTGCCATGATTTCAGATCTGAACCTATTATGTTTTCATCAATATATGAGTGTCCTTGATCCTATCTTGCAAGTCTTTAGTCACCTATTATGTGTTATGATCCGTTAACCTCGAAGTGACAATAATCGGGATACTTACTGGCGATGACCGTAGTTTGAGGAGTTCATGTATTCACTATGTGTTAATGCTTTGTTCCGGTTCTCTATTAAAAGGAGGCCTTAATATCCCTTAGTTTCCGTAAGGACCCCGCTGCCACGGGAGGGTAGGACAAAAGATGTCATACAAGTTCTTTTCCATAAGCACGTATGACTATATTCGGAATACATGCCTACATTATATCAATGAACTGGAGCTAGTTCTGTGTCACCCTAGGTTATGACTGTTACATGATGAACCACATCCGGCATAATTCTCCATCACTGATCCGTTGCCTACGAGCTTTCCATATATTGTTCTTTGCTTATTTACTTTTCCGTTGCTATTGCTATCATCACTACAAAATACCAAAAACACTACTTTTACTATGGTTACATTTTGCTACCATTATCACTACTATCATATTACTTTTCTACTAAATACTTTGCTGCAGATATTAAGTTTCCAGGTGTGGTTGAATTGACAACTCAGCTGCTAATACTTGAGAATATTCTTTGGCTCCCCTTGTGTTGAATCAATAAATTTGTGTTGAATACTCTACCCTCGAAAACTATTGCGATCCCCTATACCTGTGGGTTATCACGGCTTCTTGCCTTTAATCATGAGGGCCCTATCTACCAATTCCTGGTAGTTGGTGAATGTTGCCACCATCAACTGCATACTTAGCTCATCATTCAGTCCTTCAAGAAACTTCTCCTGCTTCGCGGCATCTGTGGCCACATCATCTGGGGCGTAGCGTGCTAATTTGCTGAACTCATCCACGTACTGCGCTTCTTCATACTCATGGCTCCAGCTGAGATATGTGCAGTGCGGAAGGCTTGTTGAAACTGATTCCAAGTAACATTGGCCACGGGGAAAGTGGCGGTTGCTACCTCTTGAGCAGTGCGTTGGTTTTCCTTGAAGAGGAAAGGGTGATGCAACAAAGTAGCGTAAGTATTTCCGTCTGTTTTTGAGAACCAAGGTATCAATCCAGTAGGAGGCTACGCGCGAGTCCCTCGCACCTACACAAAACAAATAAATCCTCGCGACCAATGCGATAAGGGGTTGTCAATCCCTACACGGTCACTTACGAGAGTGAGATCTGATAGATATGATAAGATAATATTTTTGGTATTTTTATGTTAAAGATGCAAAGTAAAATAAAAGCAAAGTAAATAACTAAGTGTTGGAAGATTAATATGATGAAGATAGACCCGGAGGCCATAGGTTTCACTAGTGGCTTCTCTCAAGAGAATAAGTATTTTACGGTGGGTAAACAAATTACTGTTGAGCAATTGACAGAACTGAGCATAGTTATGAGAATATCCAGGTATGATCATGTATATAGGCATCACGTCCAAGACAAGTAGACCGACTCCTGCCTGCATCTACTACTATTACTCCACACATCGACCGCTATCCAGCATGCATCTAGAGTATTAAGTTCAAGAGAACAGAGTAACGCTTTAAGCAAGATGACATGATGTAGAGGGATAAATTCATGCAATATGATAAAAAACCACATCTTGTTATCCTCGATGGCAACAATACAATACGTGCCTTGCTGCCCCTACTGTCACTGGGAAGGACACCGCAAGATTGAACCCAAAGCTAAGCACTTCTCCCATTGCAAGAAAGATCAATCTAGTAGGCCAAACCAAACTGATAATTCGAAGAGGCTTGCAAAGAGAACCAATCATACATAAAAGAATTCAGAGAAGATTCAAATATTGTTCATAGATAAACTTGATCATAAATCCACAATTCATCGATCTCAACAAACACACCGCAAAAGAAGATTACATCAAATAGATCTCCACAAGAGAGGGGGAGAAGTTTGTATTGAGATCCAAAAGAGAGAAGAATCCATCTAGCTAATAACTATGGTCCCGAAGGTCTGAGGTAAACTACTCACACTTCATCGGATAGGCTATGATGTTGATGTAGAAGCCCTCCGTGATCGATGCCCCCTCCGGCAGAGCTCCGGAACAGGCCCCAAGATGGGATCTCATGGATACAGAAAGTTACGACGGTGGAATTAGGGTTTTGGCTCCGTGTTTGATCGTTTGGGGGGTACGTAGGTATATATAGGAGGAAGGAGTATGTCGGTGGAGCAACAGGGGGCCCACGAGGGTGGAGGGCGCGCCTGGGGGTTAGGCGCGCCCCCTACCTTGTGGCTTCCCTATTGGTTGCTTGACGTAGGGTCCAAGTCTCCTTGATCTTGTTCGTTCCAAAAATCACATTCCCGAAGGTTTCATTCCGTTTGGACTCCGTTTGATATTCCTTTTCTTCGAAACCCTAAAATAGGCAAAAAAACAGCAACTCTGGGCCGGGCCTCCGGTTAATAGCTTAGTCCCAAAAATAATATAAAAGTGAATAATAAAGCCCAATAATGTCCAAAACAGAAGATAATATAGCATGGAGCATTCAAAAATTATAGATACGTTGGAGACGTATCAGGCATCCCCAAGCTTAATTCCTGCTCGTCCTCGAGTAAGTAAATGATAAAAACAGAATTTTGATGTGGAATGATACTTGGCATAATTTCAATGTAATTCTTCTTAATTGTGGCATGAAGATTCAGATCCGAAAGATTCAAGACAAAAGTTTAATATTGACATAGAAATAATAATACTTCAAGCATACTAACTAAGCAATTATGTCTTCTCAAAATAACATGGCCAAAGAAAGTTATCCCTACAAAATCATATAGTCTGGCTATGCTCTATCTTCACCACACAAAGTATTTAAATCATGCACAACCCCGATGACAAGCCAAAAAATTGTTTCATACTTTTGACATTCTCAAACTTTTTCAATCTTTACGCAATACATGAGCGTGAGCCATGGACATAACACTTTAGGTGGAATAGAATGGTGGTTGTGGAGGAGACAAAGGGAGAAGATAGTCTCACATCAACTAGGCGTATCAACGGGCTATGGAGATGCCCATCAATAGATATCAATGTGAGTGAGTAGGGATTGCCATGCAACGGATGCACTAGAGCTATAAGTATATGAAAGCTCAAAAAGAAACTAAGTGGGTGTGCATCCAACTTGCTTGCTCACGAAGACCTAAGGCATTTTGAGGAAGCCCATCATTGGAATATACAAGCCAAGTTCTATAATGAAAAATTCCCACTAGTATATGAAAGTGATAACATAGGAGACTCTCTATCATGAAGATCATGGTGCTACTTTGAAGCACAAGTGTGGCAAAAGGATAGTAGCATTATCCCTTCTCTCTTTTTCTCTCATTTATTTATTTATTTGGGCCTTTTCTCTTCTTTTTTATGGCCTCTTTTTTCTCTTTTTTTATTTGTTTTTCGTCCGGAGTCTCATCCCGACTTGTGGGGGAATCATAGTCTCCATCATCTTTTCCTTACTTGGGACAATTCTCTAATAATGATGATCATCACACTTTTATTTTCTTACAACTCAAGAATTACAACTCAATACTTAGAACAAAATATGACTCTATGTGAATGCCTCCAGCGGTGTACCGGGATATGCAATGAATCAAGAGTGACATGTATGAAATAATTATGAACGGTGGCTTTGCCACAAATACAATGTCAACTACATGATCATGCAAAGCAATATGACAATGATGAAGTGTGTCATAATAAACGGAACGGTGGTAAGTTGCATGGAAATATATCTCGGAATGGCTATGGAAATGCCATAATAGGTAGGTATGGTGGCTGTTTTTAGGAAGGTATATGGTGGGTGTATGATACCGGCGAAAGGTGCGCGGTATTAGAGAGGCTAGAAATGGTGGAAGGGTGAGAGTGCGTATAATCCATGGACTCAAAATTAGTCATAAAGAACTCACATACTTATTGCAAAAATCTATTAGTTATCGAAGCAAAGTATTACGCGCATGCTCCTAGGGTGATAGATTGGTAGGAAAAGACCATCGCTCGTCCCCGACCTCCACTCATAAGGAAGACAATCAATAAATAAATCATGCTCCGACTTCATCACATAACGGTTCACCATACGTGCATGCTACGTGAATCACAAACGTCAACCCAAGCATTTCTCAAATTCACAACTACTCAACTAGCACAACTCTAATATCACCATCTCCATATCTCAAAACAATTATCAAGTTTCAAACTTATCTTAGTATTCAACACACTCATAAGATAGTTTTACTAATCTTGTATACCTAGCATATTAGGACTATTTAAGCAAATTACCATGCTATTTAAGACTCTCAAATAATATAAGTGAAGCATGAGAGATCAATAGTTTCTATAAAACAAATCCACCGACGTGCTCTAAAAGATATAAGTGAAGCACTAGAGCAAAAACTATATAACTCAAAAGATATAAGTGAAGCACATAGAGTATTCTAATAATTTCCGAATCATGTGTGTCTCTCTAAAAAGGTGTGTACAGAAAATATGATTGTGGAAAACTAAAAAATAAAGACTCAAATCATACAAGACGCTCCAAGCAAAACACATATCATGTGGTGAATAAAAATATAGCTCCAAGTAAAGTTACCGATAGACGTAGACGAAAGAGGGGATGCCTTCTGGGGCATCCCCAAGCTTTGGATTTTAGGTGTCCTTAGATTATCTTGGGGGTTCCATGGGCATCCCCAAGCTTAGGCTCTTTCCACTCCTTGTTCCATAATCCATCAAATCTTTACCCAAAACTTGAAAACTTCACAGAACAAAACTTAAAGTAGAAAATCTCGTGAGCTCCGTTAGCGAAAGAAAACAAAACACCACTTCAAGTTACTGTAATGAACTTATTATTTATTTATATTTTTGTTAAAATTAATGTATTTCAACTTCTCTATGGTTTATAAACTATTTTACTAGCCATAGATTCATCAAAATAAGCAAACAACACACGAAAAACAGAATCTGTCAAAAACAGAACAGTCTGTAGTAATCTGTAACTAGCACAAGATCTGGAACCCCAAAAATTCTAAAATAAATTTCTGGACATGATTAATTTATATATTAATCATCTTCAAAAAGAATTAACTAAATAGCACTTTCCAAATAAAAATGGTAGCAGTTCTCGTGAGCGCTAAAGTTTATGTTTTTTACAGCAAGATTAACAAGACTTTCCCCAAGTCTTCCCAATGGTTCTACTTGGCACAAACACTAATTAAACACAAAAAACACAAACAAAACAGAGGATAGATAAATTATTTATTTATTACTAAACAGGAGCAAAAAGCAAGGAATAAAAATAAAATTGGGTTGCCTCCCAACAAGCGCTATCGTTTAATGCCCCTAGCTAGGCATAAAAACCAAGGATAGATCTATGTATTGCCATCTTTGGTAGGCAATCCATAAGTGGATATCATAATAGATTCATAAGGTAATTTAATTTTATTTCTAGGAAAGTGTTCCATGCCTTTCCTTAACGGAAATTGGAATCTAATATTTCCTTCCTTCATATGAATAATTGCACCAACCGTTCTAAGGAAAGGTCTACCAAGAATAATAGGACATGAAGGATTGCAATCTATGTCAAGAACAATAAAATCTACGGGCACGTAATTCCTATTTGCAACAATAAGAACATCATTAATTCTTCCCATAGGTTTCTTAATAGTGGAATCCACAAGGTGCAAGTTTAGAGAGAAATCATCAAAATCACGGGAACCTAGCAAATCACATAAAGTCTTTGGAATCGTGGAAACACTAGCACCCAAATCACACAAAGCATAGCATTCATGGTCTTTAATTTTAATTTTAATAGTTTGTTCCCACTCATCATAAAGTTTTCTAGGGATATAAACTTCCAACTCAAGTTTTTCTTCATAAGATTGCATCAAAGCATCAACGATATGTTTAGTGAAAGCTTTATTTTGACTATAACCATGAGGAGAATTTAGCACGGATTGCAACAAGGAAATACAATCTATCAAATATCAGCTATCATAATTAAATTCCTTGAAATCCAAAATAGTAGGTTCATTAACATCTAGAGTTTTGATCTCTTCAATCCCACTTTAATCAATTTTTGCATCAAGATCTAAAAACTCCGAATTTTTGGGACGCCTTCTAACTAAAGTTGACTCATCTCTAGTCCCATCATTATCAAGATTCATATTGCAAAACAAAGATTTAATAGGGGACACATCAATAACTTTTAGATCTTCATCTTTATTATCATGGAAACTAGAAGAACACGCTCTTATAAAGGAATCTTTCTTAGCACGCATCCTAGCGGTTCTTTCTTTGCACTCATCAATGGAAATTCTCATGGATTTGAGAGACTCATTGATATCATGCTTAGGTGGAATAGATATAAGTTTCAAAGAATCAACATCAAGAGAAATTCTATCAACGTTCTTAGCCAACTCATCAATCTTAAGCAATTTTTCTTCAATCAAAGCATTGAAATTCTTTTGCGAAGTAATAAATTATTTAATATTAGATTCAAAATCAAAGGGCATCTTATTATAATTTCCATAAGAATTGTTGTAGGAATTACCATAATTATTAGAGGAATTACTAGGATACGGCCTAGGATTAAAGCTTCCTCTATACGCGTTGAGGGAGTCCTGGATTAGGGGGTCTCCGGACAGCCGGACTATACCCTTTGGCCGGACTGTTGGACTATGAAGATACGAGATTGAAGAATTCGTCCCGTGTCCGGATGGGACTCTCGTTGGCGTGGAAGGCAAGCTAGGCAATACGGATATGTAGACCTCCTTCCTTGTAACCGACTCTGTGTAACCCTAGACCCCTCCGGTGTCTATGTAAACCGGAGGGTTTAGTCCGTAGGACGATATACAATCATACCATAGGCTAGCTTCTAGGGTTTAGCCTCTACGATCTCGTGGTTGATCAAATCTTGTAATACTCATATCATCAAGAACAATCAAGCAGGACGTAGGGTATTACCTCCAACAAGAGGGCCCGAACCTGGGTAAACATCGTGTCCCCTACCTCCTATTACCATCCGCCTTAGACGCACAGTTCAGGATCCCCTACCCGAGATCTCCCGGTTTTGACACCGAAATTGGTGCTTTCATTGAGAGTTCCACTGTGCCGTCACCGTAAGGCTTGATGGCTCCTTCGATCATCGGTAACGATGCGGTCCAGGGTGAGGTTTTCCTCCCCGGACAGATCTTCATATTCGGCGGCTTCGCACTGCGGGCCAATTCGCTTGGCCATCTGGAGCAGATCGAGAGCTACGCCCCTGGCCATTAGGTCAGGTTGGGAAACTTAAACTACACTGCCGACATCCATGAAGATTTGATCTTTGACGGATTCGAGCCCGTGTCAGGTGCGCCGCACAGTCACGACGAGCACGACGTAACTCTGCCGTCAGACAGTGTTTGAGAGATCGCATCTGCAACTACTCCGGCCTTCAATCCGGAGCAAATTGCGCCATCCAGGTACAGAGGGATAGACCCCGCCAGGGGGCCGCATTCTCAGTGGCGATGGAGCCGAATACTGACTTCACCCCTTACGAGAGCCGTGTCGCTGAACCACTGGATTCGTCTCCGGCCATGGACTCTGAGCCGCCTGCATCCGTGCCTATCGAATCCGACTGGGCGCTGATCATGGAGTTCACCTCCGCGGATATCTTTCAGCACTCGCCTTTCAGCGATGTGCTAAATTCATTAAGGTCTCTCTCCTTGTCAGGAGAACCTTGTCCGAACTATGTCCGGCTAGAATGGGATGCAGACGACGGAGAAATTTGCTGCCCACCCACCACCCACTTAGTAGCCACTGTCGACGACTTAACCGACATGCTCAACTTTGACTCTGAAGACATCGACGGCATGGACGAAGATGAAGGAGACAAACAGGAACCAGCGCCCACAGGGCGCTGGACAGCCATTTCATCACATGACATATACATGGTGGATACACCCAAAGAAGGCAATGGCGAAGAGGCAGCGGAGGATGGCCCCTCCAAGAAGCAACCCAAGCACCGACGCCAGCGGCGCCGCTCTAAGTCCCGCCATAGCAAAAACAGCGATAACAGCGCAAGAGAAAACAACACTCCGGTCGACTCTAGAGGAAACGACGACCACATTGCCCCGGCGGCAGAGCACGATGGAGCTGCAAGCGGCGAACATAGTACGGATCTGACGTCCGAACACGGCATGCTGAGGATAAACCTCATCAAACCCCCTCTCAGGAGGAGAACAGTCCGGACGAAGATGCACACATCATCCCGGAAATGCACTTGGCGCAAGAGAACCTCCGCAGAAGGCTTATTGCCACAGCGAGGAGTCTGAAGAAGCAGAAGCAAAGGCTTAAGGCCCCACAAAATACGCTCAACAGTAGGTGGACACAAAGTGCTCGACAATGAACCAAAGTATGGTGGAAGTTACCACACAAAGAGCTATCCAAAGCACAAGCTATTACCTGAATTCGATGATGAGGCCTTAGAGCCCACACAGCCAAAAAATGAAACGACCAACCGGCCGGATCCACCACCTTGTGACCGCGATAGAGCGGCTAACAAAGTCGCACATAAGTCAACACACGATCTACGTGAAGACTTGCACCAAAAGTCCGGTACGACCAGATCCATCTATGGATCTAGGAAGCATGCTCTGGCACCAAATCAAAACCGAATACTACAACCGTCCGAACGCCATGGCACATCCCAATACAGGGGTGCCGCACACCCCCTATGTTTCACCGATGAGGTGCTGGACCATGAATTCCCAGAAGGATTCAAACCAGTGAACATAGAGGCGTACGACGGGACCATAGACCCTGGGGTCTGGATTGAGGACTTTATCCTCCATATCCATATGGCTCGCGGAGACGATCTCCATGCCATCAAATACTTGCCCCTTAAGCTTAAAGGACCATCTCGGCACTGGCTGAAAAGCCTCCCCGAAAACTCAATTGGAAGTTGGGAGGAGCTCGAGGACGCTTTTCGGGCTAATTTTCCAGGGACCTATGTCCGACCTCCGGATGCAGACGATTTAAGCCATATAATTCAATAGCCCGGAGAGTCCGCCCGAAAGCTTTGGAACATGTTTCTCACTAAGAAGAACCAAATCGCCGACTGTCCAGATGCCGAAGCATTAGCAACTTTCAAACACAGCGTCCGAGACGAATGGCTTGCCAGACACCTTGGCCAATGGCAGCCTTAACAAGCCTCATGACCCGCTTTTGCGCGAGCGAAGATAGCTGGTAGCGCGCAGTAGCACCAGCGACCCAAGCACATCCGAAATCAGGGATGTCAATGGAAAACCACGATGCAATAAAAACAAGCGTCGAAATAAAGAAGATAGCCCAGATAATACGGTGGTCAACGCCAGATTCAGGGGCTCTCGACCAGGTCAGCGAAAAAAGCCTTTCAAAGGCAGCAGAGACGGACCGTCTGGCCTAAACAAAATTCTTGACAAACTATGTCAGATTCATGGCACCCTCGATAAACTTGCAAATCACACCCACAGAGAATGCTGGGTCTTCAAGCAGGCCGGTAAGCGAAACGCCGAACACAAGGGGTGGGGAGACTCCAAGCGAAGACGAGGATGAACCTCGCCAGCAAAGCACCGGAGGGCAGAAAAAATTCCCACCAGAGGTCAAAACAGTAAACATGATCCATGTGACGAAGAGGAGAAGCAAATACGCACTCCGAGACACACGCGCCATAGAGCCCGTCACCCCTTGGTTCAACCCCTGGTTGGCCTGCCCGATCACTTTTGATCGCGGGGATCATGCGACAAGCATCCGACACGAAGGATTGGCCGCCTTGGTGTTAGACCCAATAATAAACGGATACCATCTCACACGAGTCCTCATGGACGGCGGCAGTGGTCTAAATCTGATATATCAGGACACAGTCCGCAAAATGGGGATAGACCCGACACAAATAAGCCACAGTAATACTACCTTCAAGGGAGTAATACCAGGCCAAGAGGCCCACTGTACGGACTCTCTATTGCTAGAGGTTGTATTCGGTTCTCCCGATAACTTCCGAAGCGAAAGGTTAACTTTCCACATCGCGCCATTCCAAAGTGGCTATCAAGCACTACTCGGAAGAACGACTTTCACTCGTTTTAATGCAATACCGCATTACGCTTCTCTCAAGCTTAAGATGCCCGGTCCACGTAACACCATCACAGTTAGCGGAAATATTGAGCATTTTCTATGCGCGAAAGAGTGTGCGGCGGCTTTAACAGCCGAGCACTAGACGGCCTCACCAACCAGAAAAAATGACAGGTCGTCAAGACCATGGGCACGGTTAGACGAGTCTGGTGCACCATTACATATACACGAGATTCGTTTGATGATCAAACCCTCCTAGACAGTACCAGGGGCTTCCCGCGTGTAATCAGGGCTAGTCCGGCTCAACTTGACTTATCTTGAATTTTAATAGTTCATTGATAATTACCAATTTTTTTGGCACGACAACTTTCACCTAAGTTATTCTCTTTTACAGATGAAAATCATGCTACACCCATCCAGGACACGGCACAACAGAGACACAGGCACAGACGTTCAGTAGGGACCCGCTCAAAGGTTTCTTTTCAGATTAAGACCCTGCGTAAACCTTTTTTACTGTCTCTTGTTGTTCACATCCTCCGGATACTCAATACAACCGAGAAGGATGCTGATGTTATTGGCATGTGGCCACGTTAGGATATTGCACGTGCCTGGACACTCGAGGTTTATTATTAAGGGCCTCGTTCAGCCCGGCATATGTTATAAAGACCGAATACCTTAGGGAGTGTTCGGCGTCGCGAGTTTGGCCTTATATGCATCAGCTCCGAATCATGTCTTTGGTCAAATGTTGGGTTGGCCCGGCTCCCACATTTTGGTACCTTACCTTCCGCTATATCGGCTAAGGTAGCACTGGGAGAACTACTGCGATTGTGCCCTGGTTCATCCGGATGAGCACCTCAGTAGAGAAAGCCAAAAACTGATTGTCATGATAAAGCGCGAGATTGGTCAGCCACTCGATGACTCAATGGAATCTTCGAGATTCCACCGCATTAACGAAGGGCCGTTTCCCGGTCATGTACGTACGCGCCCCGTATTCGGATGAGCGCAGAAGTACCAGGGGCTATATAGTGGCCCCACCGTCAAACTCCTATGGCTAAGTGAAAGTGTTAAAGCAATATAGTCCGATTGCCTCGTTCGCTGCGCTACCACCTCCTTAATGGACCAAGACGTTGGATCAAGTGTGAATACACGTTTTTTGCGAACACCCCTGCATTATATGTGTGGGGGCGGAAGCCGACGACTGCAAACTTTCAGATTATATACATATCTACATAAACGGCCACACAGGAGGCATCATAATACTTTCAGGAAAAAGTATAAATATAGCCTTGATAACTCAATAAAATATTGTTTTACAATGGGAGTACATCTCACTAGAACATAATATTCTTCGAGCACTGAGCCTCTATCGAACGAGCGCCTTCAAGAACTTCTTCAAAGTAGTGCTCGACAGCCACTCGGCCCACGGCCGAACCCTGTGTTGAAACAGTGGTGGCCTCCATCTCTGCCCAGTATGTCTTGACACGGGCAAAGGCCATCCGCGCACCCTCTATGCATTCCGACCTCTTCATAGCATCGATGTGCGGCACAACACCAAGGAATTGTTGCACTAAACTAAAGTAACTATTCAGCCTTGGCCCTCCCGGCCACAGATGATCCACAACAGACCTCATGGCAAGTCCGGACAACCTATGGAGCTCGGCCCACTCGTCCATTTGCTCATTCAACAGTAGCGGACGCACTGGAGCATGGAGTTGTGACCAGAACAGCTTTTCCACTTCACGATCTTTTTGATCCTTGAAGTACTTGGCCGCATCAGCAGCACTTGCCACCAAATCCACGTAGGCGTCCGCAGAACTCCATAGTTGATCAAGAGGTGCATACTTCGGATCTCCGAACTTAGTCCGCAACAAAAAGGGCTTCCCAGCTGCGATATCTCCATCTTGATGCAGCTCCTCCTTCGTCACTCGTATTTTGGAGCGGGCTTCCTTGGCTGCTACCATGGCCTTCTCCAGGTCCGTCGCCTTCGCATGGTTTTCTTCTCAAGAATCTGGTAACGGTCGGCAGCATCTTTCAACTCAACGGCCATCTTGGGCATTCTTTCCTTGCTCTGGCAATGTGCGGCATGTTCGGCCCTCAGCTCTTCGACCGCCTTTAGAGCGGCCGCATTGCTATTTCTGGCTTGCTCCTTGGCTCGGGCAAGTTCCGCCCGAAGGGTCTCCACGGCGGCAGATCCATCTGCAGTCACAACATATTAAAGATATTGGCATCATGCTCCTCTTACTATGTGTTGATCACCGGAGAAATCACTTACCCTGTGCCTCGTCAAGCCGCTTGTTGACAAGCACGATGTCGACATCTGTGGCATCAAGTTGCTGCTTTAACTCGGCAAACCCATCAGTCCGACTAGCCACCGGAGCTTCAGCCACCTGCACATAAAGGCGGTCTGGTTATTACCTGGGACTATGATCCTCTGTTTGCCACCATTTTCGACGACAACCAGAGTCTCAGGGGCTACTATCTGCATAGGGCACACCTAACGTGTGCGGTACTGTCAAAAACATACACTATTTCACGTACCTCAAAGCCTTTCAGTAGGCTCATAAAAGCTTCATGCAATCGCTTTCAGCGGATGAAATCCTTTCAATTACCGTACCCATTAGCGTACGATGCGCTTATGAGATGGCCTCTTGCTCCAGAAGATCCTTCAGTGCGTCCGAGCGCACACTGCGCACACTGTACGGTTCCGGACTCTTTATGTTGCTCTCTTTAGGAGCCGAATACTGAGGACTCCGGGTAGCCAAAGGATTACCCTCTGGCCTTGGTGGATCAGGAGAGACCCTCTACGATGACACTTCAGGGTCGTCCTCCTGATGAGGCGGGGTGGCAGGGGGAGGTGTTTCGCTCTCCATCATCTCTGGAAGAAGATCCCCTGAAGACGAACTCTGTTGAGAAGGGCTACAATCCGAACTACAAGATATAAGCTTCGGTCATTGTCTTCATAAGTAAGGTAGGATATTTTCACTATTAAGTACTTTTTGATTACTTACAGCTCTGTAGAGGGCTGATCCCCGTGCGGACATTGTGCGGCAAGAATACCCTCCGAAGCAGGACCCTCTGGCGAGGATTTCTTCCCCCGTTTGGAAGCCTTTATTTCCGGATCTTCAGAGGTGGTCCTCTTCCTTCCTCGGGGAGCGGGAATGTCAGATTCTTCTCCCTGGTTATCCTCCTTCGCGGAGGTGCTAATTCCCCCGCTTGCGGCCTCTGTATTCCCCCCTTCGTCTTCCTTTGAGGGCACCTGATAAGGCGCCGGCTCGAGCATTCTGTCCAGGACTGGATTGGCCAAGCCTTCGGGATGGGGGGGGGGGCGAACACCTGATCATCTTTGCCTTTGTTATCCAGTCCTGGTCAAAGAGCGACTTTTCAGAATGATGTCATGATAAAAAAAAGAGGGACAACGTGTTCGACCATGGGATTACTTACTTGGGTAGCAGGGCGATTGCAACTCAGACCCGCATCCTCGGTGGTATTCGGACACTCTATTTGGGGTCCGAAGAACAATTTGTACATCTCCTCGAGCGTCATGCCGAGGAAGTGCTGGATGATTCGCGGTCCTTCCGGGTTGAATTCCCACATACGGAGGGGTTGACGTTTGCAAGGCTGGACTCGACAAACTAGCATAACTTGCATTACCACAACCAGGCTGAAATCTCTCTCAAAGAGATCTCGGATGCGGCTCTGCAATATTAGCACATCCTTTGCTGGACCCCAGCTCAGCCCCCTGCTGATCCATGACGTCAGTTGTGATGGGGGGCCGGAGCAAAAGGCAGGGGCGGCTACCCACTTGGCACTTCAGGGAGCTGTGATATAAAACCACTCCCGCTGCCACAAACTGGACACCTTTGGGAAGGAACCCTCTGGCCATGGAGCATCAATGCTTTTGCTTATTACGGCACCTCCGCACTCTGCGTGTCGCCCCTCGATCATCTTCGGCTTCACATTGAAGGTCTTGAGCCACAGGCCGAAGTGAGGGGTAATGCGGAGGAAGGCCTCACATACGACGATGAACGACAAGATGTGAAGGAGGGAATCCGGGGCCAGATCATGGAAATCCAGCCCATAATAGAACATGAGCCCCCTAACAAAGGGATCCAAAGCGAGGCCTAGTCCTCGGACGAAGTGAGATATGAACACAACACTCTCGTTGGGTTCGGGAGTGGGGATGACCTGCCCTCGGGCGGGCAGCCTGTGCAAAATTTCGGCGGTCTGATATCTGGCCTCTCTCAGCTTCTTGATGTCCTCCTCTGTGACAGAGGAAGGAATCCACCGACCTTGGAGGTTGGATCCGGACATGGTTGAAGGTCCAAAGTGCCTGACCTGAGCCTGGGGTGTTGGAATTCGAGGAGGGGGAAGGATTTGATTGAGCACGAGAGGAAAAAAGGAGAAGTCTTGGCCTCTTTATAAAGAGGGTGAATGTAAAGCGTCCTCCTCACGGCCATTTTGGACTCGCCTAAAATCGAGGAGTCATACCAACGGGCGCGAGTGGGTTACCCACGTCCGTATTGATGAGAATCCCGTAATAAGGGGGACACGATCTCTGCTTCGACAATACGTGTCAAGAAAGCCACCTCGCAATATGTGCAGGGCTGGCTGGGAAAAACGGTTCGAATAATGACCAGGCCATGACATGATGTCATACTGTCAAAACGTGTCAGCAGATTAGATTTATGGAAATATTATTCTCTATACGGTGGTATGTGGAACTTTTTTTGCAGAGCCGGACACTATCCTTGTGTTCAAAATCTTCCATGGAGTATTCGGAGGAGGAACCCGCCTTGCAATGCCGAAGACAAAACTGCGCGCCGGACTCATCGTCATTGAAGCCTGGTTCAGGGGCTACTGAGGGAGTCCTGGATTAGGGGGTCTCCGGACAGCCGGACTATATCCTTTGGCCGGACTGTTGGACTATGAAGATACAAGATTGAAGACTTCGTCCCGTGTCCGGATGGGACTCTCCTTGGCGTGGAAGGCAATCTAGGCAATACGGATATGTAGATCTCCTTCCTTATAACCGACTCTGTGTAACCCTAGCCCCCTCCGGTGTCTATATAAACCGGAGGGTTTAGTCCGTAGGACGATATACAATCATACCATAGGCTAGCTTCTAGGGTTTGGCCTCTATGATCTCGTGGTAGATCAACTCTTGTAATACTCATATCATCAAGAACAATCAAGCAGGACGTAGGGTATTACCTCCATCAAGAGGTGTCGGATTCCGGGTTCCGGCAGACCCTTGAGGTTCGAACACTGGGGTGCGCGCGGAGATTTCGCCTCCTACCTTCCTGCACCCCACCGCCTTGCTAGGATCTGAACTATGGAAAGAACAACACAAGAGACGCATGGTTTATACTGGTTCGGGCCACCGTTGTGGTGTAATACCCTACTCCAGTGTGTGGTGTGGTGGATTGCCTCTTGGGCTGATGATGATGAACAATACAAGGAAGAACAGCCTCGCGAGGGTCTGTTCTTAGCTGAGGCGATGAACTGCTGGGAGGAGCTCAGTCACCTTTCTCTCTCTCTCTCTCTCTCTCTCTCTCTCTCTCTCTCTCTCTCTTTCTGATCTTCTCTATCCTTCCAACCCTCCGGCTCGGCTCTCTTCTCCGCCCCTTGGCTCTGTGGGTGGCTGGTCCTATTTATAGAGGCCCTGGTCCTCTTCCCAAATATCGAGCGGGAAGGAAGCCAACAATGGTGGGCTAATTTGAAGGGGACATCTAGTATCAACTATCCTGACAAAAGTAGTCTTCGCCTGCGCAAAGCTCTGGTGATGACGCAGTCTTGGGCTCCACGGTGACCTCCGTCTCATAGTACTCCTGGTCTTGGTCTCGTTGCACCGAAACGGCAACCTTTGCCTGATGCCTCGGTACTCCGCGGCTGCGCTTGCCCTCTTTGCACCAAAGAGGAAGGGAGGACACTGCGCGGGCTGGCACCCGCCTGGCGCCCCCGGTCGTCATGGCTTGCGTCACGGGCACCTCGTGAGGTACCCCGCCTTGATCTCTCCGTGTCCTCGTGAGCCAGCCCGACGAGGCCGCACCTGAGGAAGCTCCGCGTCGTCCGCCCCGCGAGGCTTGGCCCCTTGGGAGGGTCTTGGGTTTGTGTTGGTGAAGATGGGCCGCGCTGGGCCCCCCTTTGAGCCATGCCACAGGCCGCAGGCAGGCAAGTCTGGGGACCCCCGTTCCTAGAACGCTGACAGTAGCCCCGGGCCCAAGGCGCGCCCGGACTTGGCCGTGCAGGAAGGCGGAAGGGTAAGAGCGAAGCGCCGCGGGCCCTAACAGCCTGCGGCCTTGGGCACCGCGTGGCGGTTGATTGGACGTGGGCGTCTCCACTTCCCCATGGCGCCTCGGCAACTGCACGGATTGGAAAAGTCCCTCCATGCAAAGCGGGTCATAATTACCTGCGATCGTGGGGGCCGTTGGTTGGCCATCGCTAGTTATAAGTATGGACCGGCGCGCGCCCTTCCAGTTCATCCCTCCTTGCTTCTCCTTTTTTTCATGGCCCCGTCAAGGAGGTTCTCGGCCGCAGAGAAGGGGAAGCCTCACCAGGTTGAGCCCGCCTCTACCCCACCCAAGCGCGGCCGAGGGCGCCCTCGTAAACATCCTGTGGCCACCACGGTGGCTCTCCACGGCCATGGAGGCGATCTTCAGCGCAACGACGGGTGGATTGCTACGGCCGGGGGGCGCGCTCCGGCTGCGCGTCCCCCTAGGCCGCGCTTTCGCACTGCTGAAGTGCTGCCGGAGTTCGTCGTGTGGTCGGCGTGGCCGACCAGCACCCGGCTTCCACTTCCTCGCTTCCTCCTTGGCGAGCTCCCGGCCGGCGCCCCGGGCGGCCTCTGGCTCCAGGCCGACGGCTGCTGCAGCCGAGCCTCATGGGTCTCACTGGAGGTCTCCGCGACCGGGAGCCTGTTCCTGGCCCGCGGTTGGCAGACGTTTGCCCGCGCGCGTGGCCTGGGCCGTCGGTGCACCCTACACTTCAAGTTCGACGGCGATGCCACCCTCTACGTGAGGGTGTTTGGGGAAGATGGTCGCCGCGCAGGGTGTTTCCCCGAGGGTGACGACCGCGGCTGGGAACCCAGCTCCGGCGATGATGGAGAGGGCAGCGCTCGTGCGGCCGGCGGCGCTCAGGGTTCCTCAAGCTTCTCCGGTTCTTCTTTAGGCGGCGACTCTTCTAGCGGTGGCCGCGGTCAGCCTCCACGCCGTCGTATCTGCTTGGGAGGTGGCAACGTGTCCGCCCGCCGTCGCGCCCTGGTGAAGCGCGAGAGGGAGTCCGCCTGAGCTCCGGAGGCAGCTCGGGCCTTCCCTGCGGGCCGGTGTGAGGTGAGCCACACCGGATTTGTTCTTTCTTTTCCTTTTTCCTGCGTAACAAAGACAATAGAGTGGAGCCCCGCAGGGGCATGTTTGGGTTATTGCTGTTAATCATCGTTTTTCTTTCGTTACCGTACCTTCCGGCTACGTGCCCGAGCGTGGATAGTTCCCGGCCCCGGCCGTGGGGGGCGACCGACCCAGGCCCCTTGTTTGTGTTGCGGTGCCCGTGGGGCACGGACTGGAGGGGTGCTCCTGTAAAGGGCCCAGGTCGCGAACTCTTTGAATGACTAGGATAGGAACACTCGCGAGGGCGCTCAGCTGCCCTCCTTGCGAGGCCTTGCACAAGAGAAGTCGAGGCAGGAGAGTGAAAAGTCAAAGAACCACAAGCCAAAGACGGCAACAACTTCAATAAAACTTCGAATGAGAAGGAACAAGCCAACTGTGGAAAGCAAATGAAAAGCCGCGTCCGGCACCTAATCTAGTCTTCGACGTCTTCTCACCAGTGCGGAGCTAAGTGCTGCCACTGGGCGTGGGAGGGAGCCCCAGGGCCTGAGGCCGGCGCTCCTGAGACTCCGGGGCGTGTACAGCCCCAACTCATTATTACGTGAGAGTGTCACGGGCGGCGAGCTTCACATGCGTTGGCCTTCTTCATAGGCTCCGGGCCTTTTCCAAAATGCGATAGCTTCACAGGCATTCGCCTTCTTCACAGGCTCTGGGCCTTTTCCAAAACGCGATAGCTTCACAGGCATTCGCCTTCTTCACAGGCTCTGGGCCTTTTCCAAAACGCGATAGCTTCACAGGCATTCGCCTTCTTCACAGGCTCTGGGCCTTTTCCAAAACGCGATAGCTTCACAGGCATTCGCCTTCTTCACAGGCTCTGGGCCTTTTCCAAAACGCGATAGCTTCACAGGCATTCGCCTTCTTCACAGGCTCTGGGCCTTTTCCAAAACGCGATAGCTTCACAGGCATTCGCCTTCTTCACAGGCTCTGGGCCTTTTCCAAAACGCGATAGCTTCACAGGCATTCGCCTTCTTCACAGGCTCTGGGCCTTTTCCAAAACGTGACAGCTTCACAGGCATTCGCCTTTTTCACAGGCTCTGGGCCTTTTTAGGGGTAGAACCTCCGGAGGTGCTGGATGTTCCATGCATTCTGGACTGGCACCCCCTCCCGAGTCTCCAAGCGTGCGGAGCCGGGCCTGGAAACATGAACAACTTTGAACGGGCCCTCCCACATGGGAGAGAGCTTGTGCAGCCCCTCCCTGGAGAGAACCCGCCTGAGCACGAGGTCTCCTACCTCGAGAGTTCTGGGGCGGATGTTGCGGCAGTGATATCGCCGCGGTGCTTGTTGGTACCTCGCCGCTCGTAGCACGGCTTCTCGGCGACGTTCCTCCCCCAACACGAGGTCCATCCCCCGCATGGCGTCCTGCTGTGCCTCGTCAAATGCTAGGACCCGCACGGAGCGACGTCTAACCTCGTGAGGGAGGACCGCTTCAGCTCCATAGACCAGGAAGAACGGGGTCTCTCCAGTCGGCTTGGTCGCGGTTGTGCGGATGGACCACAACATGGACTGAAGCTTGTCGTACCAACCTCTGCTGCAGGCCTCCAGCTTCTTCTTGAACGTTCTGGTCTTGAGGCCCCTCAGGACCTCCGCGTTGGCTCACTCGGCCTGGCCGTTGCTTCGGGGGTGCGCCACCGAAGCGTAGCATATCTGCGTTCCAAGGTTAGCACAATATGTTTTGAAGAGGTTACTGGTGAACTGCGAACCGTTGTCCGTGATGATGCGATTCGGCACCCCGAACCGGCTCACGATGCCCTTGATGAACTTGACCGCGGAACCCGCGGGAATGGTGCAGACAGCCTCTACTTCAGCCCACTTGGTGAACTTGTCCACGGCGACATAGAGGTAGCGGTATCCCCCAGGCGCCCGAGGAAACGGGCCCAAGATATCCAGCCCCCAGACTGCGAATGGCCACGAAAGGGGTATAGTCTGCAAGCCTCCTGCTGGCTGATGGATCTGCTTGGCGTGGAACTGGCAGGCCTCACAAGCTTTTACTAGTTCGACGGCGTCATTGAGCGCGGTGGGCCAATAAAACCCACTGCGGAATGCCTTGCCAACGAGGGTCCGTGATGATGAATGATGTCCACAATCTCCGCCGTGTATATCTTCCAGCAGTTCCTTCCCTTGCTCCCTGGAGATGCAGCGCAGGGATACATCGTTTGGCCGCTTTCGGTAGAGCTCTCCATCCTTGATGCAGTATGCCGTGGCCTGGCGTGCCACTCGCTCCGCTTCCTCCTCCTTCTCCGGCAGGGTCCCTTGCGTTAGGTAACTCCGGAGCTCCGCGATCCAACATCCCTCCTGAGGTTCCATCGTCAGGAGCAGACGTGCTCCTGAGGCCGGGCCACAGGCCGGAGCCCCTGAGGCAGGTGGCTGGGCGAGCTCCTCCCGGGGCTGAGCCGTGTTCGATAATGACGACAGGGTTGATGGCTTGAAGAGCCGCTCCTCAAAAACGCCAGGCTCCTGAGGTAACCACCTGGATGCCCGTTTGGCGATGTCGTCAGCCTCCTGATTGGTGCCATGGGGCACATGCTGCAACTCCAACCCCCAGAACTGCTTCTCCATCTTGCGGACCTCCGCTAGGTAGGCTTCCATGTTCTCATCCTTCGGCTCGTACACCTTGTTGGAGAAATTGACAAGGAGCTGCGAATCGCCCTTGATGGTGAGGCGTTTCACCCCCAGGGCAGCCGCGGCCTTCAAGCCCGCTATTAAACCTTCATACTCTGCTATGTTGTTGGAGACCTTTTCACCTTGCTGGAAACAGAGCTGCACGGCGTAATAGAGCTTGTCCTGAGCGGGCGATATAAGCACCGCCCCAGCCCCAGCGCCATGCCTGGAGAACGCCCCATCGAAGTACATGACCCAGCCTTCTGGCGCCTCGCTTCCCGGGGACAAGGACCGATCCTCGTCGGCCTTGAGGCCTGGCGCCTCCATCCATTCTGCCACAAAATCCGCCAATGCTGCTCCCTTGATGACTCTGGTCGTGCTGAATTCGAGTTGAAACGCTTGCAGTTCTATGTTCCACTCAGCGACCCTTCCAGCTGAATTAGGGCTCCTGAGTACTCTCTCCAGGGGGTATGACGATACGACCTTGATGGGGTGACCCTGAAAATAGTGCCGCAGCTTGCGCGAGGCCACCAGTAGCGCGAGGAGGAGTTTCTGAGGCATGGGGTACCGTGCCCTTGCATCCCGCAACACCGTGCTGACGAAGTACACTGGGTGCTCAACGAGGTGGAGTGCGTCAGTGCTGGTGGCTCCCTTCGGAGACCGTGGCGCCTCTTGAGGCAATGAGGCCTCCTGAGACTGGCCATCTGAAAGAGGGGCCTCTTCCGCCTCTGGTGCGCCCCTCTGCGGCGGCTGATCCTCCTCAGCCGCGGTGGCGGTTTCTGTAGGCCTTCCTTGTCCCTGTTCTGCCTTGTCCCGGGCTGCTGACGCGGTTTTGATTCGGCGCTCCTCTCTAACTGCCACCAAGGCTGCGCTGGCGGAGTAGGGAGTGGCGGCGAGGTAAAGCACCAGGGGCTCTTGAGGGCGCGGAGCCACCATGACCGGTGGGCTGGTCAGGTATCTCTTGAGATCCTGGAACGCCTTGTCGGCCTCTTCAGTCCACTCGAAGGGCCCCTTTTTCTTCATTAGCTGGAAGAAGGGCAGTGCTCGTTCCCCCAACTTGGAGATGAAGCGCCCTAGCACGGTCACGCGCCCCGTGAGCTTCTGCATTTCTCTGAGGGTCTTTGGCGGGCTCATGTCTTCCACCGCCTTGACCTTCTCCGGGTTAGCCTCGATGCCTCGGTGGGACACGAGGAAACCCAAGAGCTTGCCCGAGGGGACTCCGAACACACACTTCTCTGGGTTGAGCCGTAGGTTCACTGCGTTGAGGCTCGCGAAGGTTTCCTCCAAGTCTTGTATCAAGGTCTTGGCCTCCCGAGACTTTACCACAATGTCATCGATGTAAGCTTCAACATTCTTCCCGAGCTGCGGGCCCAAGGTGATGTGCATCAGCCGTTGGAAGGTCGCTCCTGCGTTACGCAGCCTGAATGGCATGCATGTGTAGCAGTACACCCCACACGGGGTTAGGAAGGCTGTCTTCTCGACGTCTTCTACCGCCATCTTGATCTGGTGATACCCAGAGAAGGCATCCAAGAAGCACAACAGGTCACATTCCGCAGTGGAATCGATGATCTGGTCGATGCGGGGGAGCGGGAACGGATCTTGCGGGCATGCTTTGTTGAGGTTGGTGAAGTCGACACACATGCGCTCCTTCCCTCCCTTCTTTGGCACAACGACAGGGTTGGCCAACCAATCCGGGTATCGGACCTCGCGAATGACCCTTGCGGCTTCTAATTTGCGGGTCTCTTGGACGATGAAGGCCTGCTTTTCTGTGGACTGCCGCCTGGCCTTCTGCTTCATAGGGTGCACGTTGGGGCACACGTTGAGGTGATGCTCGATTACACTCCTAGGGATCCCTGCCAACTGGTCAGGCTCCCAAGCGAATACCTTCTTGTTTGCACGCAGGAACCCGACCAGGGCCTTCTCCTGCTCGGGTTTGAGGTGGGCGCCTCTGGTGAAAGTGGCGTTGGTGGATCCGTCCTCATCGACGGGTATCTGCTTGGTTTCTGCCTTGTCTTGGGTGAACAACTGTTTCTTCTTGGCGGGTGCAGCCCCCTTGGGCCCGAGGGTCTCCAAGTTGGCGGGCTGTGCCGACGCCGCCGTCTTGAAGGCGAGCTTGAGCACCCGCAGCGCGTCCCCGGTGTCCCCGTGCACAATGAGGACACCGCTACTCCCGGGCATCTTCATGAGGTTGTACGCCGGGTGCGTCGCGGCCATGAACTGGGCCAGCGCTGGGTAGCCGAGGATGGCGTTGTAGGGGAGGCCGATGGGGTACACCACAACACGGATGCAATGGCATGTAATCTGTCAGGATAATGCACTTAAGAGGGCAGATAAACTGCCGGGACAGAGTTTCTCCCGGCAGATAGAACTGCCACGAGAACGGCTGCCGAGGATTATTTCTCCCAGCAGATAACCATTTCCTGGCAGTTTTTCTACCGTGACCATTGTATTGGCCGGCAGTTTGTTTTCTCCCGGCAGATTAGTCATCTAATAGGAACTACATCTTACCGGCAGTTCTATAGCCTGCACAAGGACATTTACCCGGCAGGTAATATGCCAGCACACACGCGTTGTTTCAGTCAGTGCAATATATCCCTAATTTAAGACACGGCCACTATGTTGAGGCAATGAAGACATATCACACAATCTATACACACACTTTAATCAATGTTACATGCAAGGTCTCATTCAATAACATTAACCAATCAAATACATAAGAACATTCTGCCACAATGCAAAGTACATATGTTTCTAGGAAAAGAAATTGTGCCACACATCCAAAATGAGCATTCCATGGCTTATGTGCCAAAACAACCACCAAAATGAGCAAAGTGAAACTTGCAAAATCTTCAGGCTCAACAAAGAAGGCATATTACATACTCCCTATCTCCCAAATTATTTGTCTAGATACGGATGTACCAAAACACCTTCTAGTCTAAGACAACGTAATTTGGGATGGAGGTAATATATATTATCACTCCACCAACTTGTAAGATCGTCCAAACCTCCAGCAACTTGTACATCTTCCAAACCTCCAGCAACTTGTGTATCTTTGAGATACCTGCAACAAATATACATAAGAACTATAATATATAATCTTGTAGACAAGATACTATAGTTTCTTTACAGTATTCACAAATTCTGGCCCTATGCATACATTGGTCATAGCTAGCTACTAGAACAGAAATCAATGCGTCTTATAAGCTATTATATATGATATAGTTATGCAAAGAAATAGATCAGTTAGTACTATGAAAGCCAACATAAAAGTAAATATATCAACTATGTTCATGACTAAAAACAATTTTCAAGTTTGGCTCATGTACAATACCAATCTGATTACATTAAGGGCGAAATTGCAAAGAATGACAAAGTAGTCAAGAGAGGTTCATTGAGCAAAGAATTGTCCACCCGTGTTGGCTAACGCCAATCCATGTTACTTATGAATCATGCATAAGGTATTAGTTCAGCTGCATATTACTGATCCTGAGGTCATTGTCAAAGCTGTAATGAGACATATAGCCATCACTTAATTATGTGTAATGTCATTACTGATATAAGTATTGCTGCAAGATAGAACTGTATTATGGTTTTGATGGTGTCTAACCAAACTAAGCTTCTAGAATAAAGCTTGGAGCTATCATGAAGATAACTGTCATTTTAAGTGTAATCGTGAATTCCAACATGGCATTATGCTATTTCACAGTTTTTGCTAATATATAGGATACACATGTACAAGAAAGGTGCAACTAATGCCCTGGAGAAACCGAATTCAGAAATTACTACTTTACAAGGGGTGAGACAGCCACAGATCTAAACAATTGTAAAGATGTAAGTGAGTCCAAGGCATATTACCTCAGCTTGCTTCTGCCATACACTTAGAATACTTCCAGCTGCATTAGAAGTAAAGACTTTTAAGCAATCAAACATAATGTTCATTGGTAAAATATAATCACAAAAACATAAGCTTACATGCTTGTGTCTTCTGGTATCCCCTTTTCCTCTTTTATCTATTTTTGAAATGAAGATGCCAGCTTCTGTAATGATGGTTACTTGGTTAGCAATAGAACGGGTAAAATGTAGTTGGTATTTATACTTTTATTTAGTCTTTGAGAATAGAACACAAATTTTTTTTGTAAAATACTTGTTTAATATTCAACTGCAATTTATGTTTTCTCCGGTGCATATACCAATATAATAATGATGATGCAATATTTTTCTCAAAGACACATATAAATACATGCCATTTTGTATCAGAAGAAAGCCGATGAGGTGCGAGATTGCATATCACAAAGGCGACAACAATTGAATAGGTAACATAATCGAAACAACTGATGAAAATTGTCAAATCTCAAGATTTTGTTAGCAGAAGAACAACTTTGCACAAGTTCGAAGATTCTGAACTGTTCATATTTGGGCGGCGATCTCGTTTGCAGTATTTATCTTCGACAGATGGATAAGAACTGAAAGTATATGTCAGTAACATACCCTTCTTTTTCAAACGAAACATGGCCTACATTCTAAGAAAATTCCATCTGACCTTGTATACCTGACCCTATTCTTGCTTTGTTTTAAAACTGATTCTTAGAGCTGAAACAGGACCATATACTTCGAAAACTACTTTTGACGCATGGCGTCTAGTGGGATGCATATCTCGCCTGCATGATTGCTCGTGGATCAGTGCCGTGCATTGATGCATAGCTTTTCTCAAATTTCCTAGATATATCCATCGGCTCATTTGAATAGGTATGGCACACGGTTGAGCCAAGGCTTTTCGTATCTGCACCGGACCACGTTGTCGCTGTGCACTAGTTCTAAATACGAGCCACTGACGGCAGCAAGACTACCGAGACCAAAATATCAAGGCCAGCTAATGTGGCTATCTTTTTGTGCTGACAGCGCCAGGTCCAATTTTTAGAAAAAAATCAATTTCATTTGACTCATTTAATGCACAAGCGCACCGGCCAACTACATTTTTTAAGGTCCCATGGGGGAAAAATGCCATGCACCCCCTCAATACTGTGCACCACACCCGTCCCTGCATCCTTTTCCAGAACCAAAATTCCTGATCCGTGGTGTGAGCCTGCTGAGTATAGTCCCCCGCGACAGGCATTTAACACACCACGTCTTGATCTGTCAGCATACCATATCCATCACTCATATAGATGAATCAAATAGCCAAACTAAAAGCTGGCAGTTTTAGCTCGTATCTAACAGCACGCGCAGACGGCATAGATACAGTGGGCTGTTGCCGCCGTGCGCTGAAAAATCCGTTTCCCATATGCTTCTGCTATCATAACTGATAAGGACCAACTATATGGCTTCTCAAGCATGACAAGTTAGAGCAACAAACCTTCACATAATGTACGCATAACTGAACTAATGCTCAAGGCTTAAACGATGCACACTGCTGTGTATACTGGTTAATTAGGTAAAAGATAAATTAGGTTATCAGAATACTAGATAAGTTTATAAATGAAAATTACTTCATAATTCTCCTACAATAATGGTTATTTGCTACACAAGGTTTAGTTGGTGCGTTGTGAATGTGAGTGTGTCCTTGTTGTACTCTGAACAGACATACAAGGAAAAAAACAGGGAATAGCATCTTGATCCATACATACAGGTGATGAGCTCGATGAAGAGAGAGGCGTCGTGGTGTGACTGGTGACAACTGTAGGAGGAGTTTTGGAGCAGCCCTACGACCACCGCGCCATCCGTTCTCCATAGCAGCAGGTGCTGCAGGCCTTCACCCCCAGAAGGTGCACGCCCCACCAAGAAGAGGAACGCTCGATGTCGATGCAGCTCGCGGTCGATGGACGATCTGGTGCTTTTCCCGCGAAAGTACTGGGTTATGGGACCGCGTTTTGAAGGCAGTGGCGTTGGGAGTGTGGTGGAGGAAGTCCATAGAGAGGCCGTCGGGGACGAGCTCCTCGGGAGACAAGCGGCTACACTCCCGATCTTACCCTCTCACGGATCCGGGCAAGGCATATGGAATGATGATGGGGAAGTGGCGGTGGAGAGTTGAACAACCGGGGCGGCGTTGATGAGGCCCGGAGCAGCCAGATCCGGCAGCACGGACGACCAGCGCGGCCAGATCCGAACAGCACCGATGACCAGCCCGGCCAGATCCGGCAATGGCTGCGCTGCTTCCACCGAACGGGAGGTCAGCGGAGGAAGAGAGGTAGGGGCGGCGCCGCACAAGGAAGGGGAGAACAGGGTTTGGAAGGGACGGCGGTGGAGTAGTTGGTGCGGCGGCGCTGGATCTGGGTGGAGGGATTTGGGGAACGGCAATTGGGCTCGGGGGCTTTATTTATTTGGTGCGAACTTTTGGGCAACTCCCGCGCCAGCGCGCGTTTTAGGCCCAGTATCTCGCGCCACTAAGTCGCCGGCAGATAATGGGCCGAGGGGTACTTCTCCCGGCAAATATAGTGACCCAAGAAGTGTTTGTCATTGTCGGCAGTTTAGGTGTCCTCGATGCTCATCTTCTCCCGGCAGTTACTTTGCCCTTAAGTAGTTCTAACGGCAGTACTAAGATTCCTGGCAGATGATTTGCCCTTATTCTACTATTTCTCCCGGCAGTTAATTGCCCCCAATCAGGTGTTGTGGTGTAGTGGGGGCGATGTCGAAGTCGACCAGCTCCGTGCGGAAGTTGTCGTAGGTGCTGAAGGTTACTGGGAGCCGGATCTGTCCCAAGGAGCTGGATGACTTGCCCCCAACGCCTGAGAAGGGCCGGCTGGGTTGCAGCCGTTCCAGGGGTATGCAGAGGAGGTCGAAGGCCTCGACCGAGAGCATGCTAAGGCCCGCGCCGCCATCAATGAGGGTTCTGGTGACGGCCACCTTGCAGATGGTGGGGGTGCACAGCATGGGGAGCGCACCCGAGCAGGCCGAGTTGGAGGGGTGGTCCTCTGAGCTGAAGGTCAGGCTGGTCTCGGGCGCCGCCCGGTCCAGGGGAGCCCCCTGCCGCGTGGAAGCGGCGCTGACCCGGCGGATGAACGGCTTGACGTGGTGACTTGTAGGCGGTGCCTGCGAGCCGCCCAAGAGGGCCGCGACGACCGGGGGTGTTGGTGCAGCGCGATGGGCGGGGGAGAGGTTGCGGGGCTCCATGGGTGCGCGGAGCGCGTGAGGTGAAGAACCAGCTGGGGTGAGCGAGGGAGTTGCGGTGCGGCCGTCTTGCCGCACGGACGGATGCTGGGACGATGCTCGCTGCTCGTCCCCCGCCGGGCCGGTGGCGGCGTTGACGGCAGGCGACGGGGAACGGCGAGGACGCCCGCCGACAGGGGCCGTCTGGGCGACGCGGGAAGCGAGCGCGGCCCGGCGCTCGGCGCGGGCCTGACGAGTGTCAGACATGGGCGTGATGGTAGGAGGAGAACGGGGTGGTGGAAGACGAATCCCAGCGCACCCCTACCTGGCGCGCCAAATGTCGGATTCCGGGTTCCGGCAGACCCTTGAGGTTCGAACACTGGGGTGCGCGCGGAGATTTCGCCTCCTACCATCCTGCACCCCTCCGCCTTGCTAGGATCTGAACTATGGAAAAAACAACACAAGAGACGCATGGTTTATACTGGTTCGGGCCACCGTTGTGGTGTAATACCCTACTCCAGTGTGTGGTGTGGTGGATTGCCTCTTGAGGTGATGATGATGAACAATACAAGGAAGAACAGCCTCGCGAGGGTCTGTTCTTAGCTGAGGCGATGAACTGCTGGGAGGAGCTCAGTCACCTTTCTCTCTCTCTCTCTCTTTCTGATCTTCTCTATCCTTCCAACCCTCCGGCTCGGCTCTCTTCTCCGCCCCTTGGCTCTGTGGGTGGCTGGTCCTATTTATAGAGGCCCTGGTCCTCTTTCCAAATATCGAGCGGAAAGGGAGCCAACAATGGCGGGCTAATTTGAAGGGGGCATCTAGTATCAACTATCCTGACAAAAGTAGTCTTCGCCTGCGCAAAGCTCTGGTGATGACGCAGTCTTGGGCTCCACGGTGACCTCCGTCTCGTAGTACTCCTGGTCTTGGTCTCGTTGCACCGAAACGGCAACCTTTGCCTGATGCCTCGGTACTCCGCGGCTGGGCTTGCCCTCTTTGCACCAAAGAGGAAGGGAGGACACTGCGCGGGCTGGCACCCGCCTGGTGCCCCCGGTCGTCATGGCTTGCGTCACGGGCACCTCGTGAGGTACCCTGCCTTGATCTCTCCGCCTCCTCGTGAGCCAGCCCAACGAGGCCGTGCCTGAGGAAGCTCCGCGTCGTCCGCCCCGTGAGGATTGGCCCCTCGCGAGGGTCTTGGGTTTGTGTTGGTGAAGATGGGCTGCGCTGGGCCCCCCTTTGAGCCATGCCGCAGGCCGCAGGCAGGCAAGTCTGGGGACCCCCGTTTCCAAAACTCCGACAAGAGGGCCCGATCCTGGGTAAACATCGTGTCCCCTGCCTCCTGTTACCATCCGCCTTAGACGCATAGTTCGGGACCCCCTACCCGAGATCCGCCGGTTTTGACACCGACACGCGTTGTTAGCAAAATTATTCCTACCAACAAAATTCACATCCATAGATTCATTATTATTCTCAATAAAAGTAGATAAAGGTATATCATTAGGATCAGAAGAAACCCTTTTATTAGCAAATAATTTCATAAGTTCATCCATCTTTCCACTCAAAACATTGATTTCTTCTATCGCATGCACTTTCTTATTAGTAGATCTTTCAGTGTGCCATTGAGAATAATTAACCATAATATTATCTAGGAGTTTAGTAGCTTCTCCTAAAGTGATTTCCATAAAAGTGCCTACCGCGGCCGAATCTAAAAGATTTCTAGAAGCAAAATTCAATCCGGCATAAAATTTTTGTATAATCATCCACAAATTCAAACCATGTGTTGGGCAATTACGTATCATTAATTTCATCCTCTCCCAAGCTTCTGCAACATGTTCATGATCAAGTTGCTTAAAATTCATAATATCGTTTCTAAGAGAGATGATTTTAGCGGGAGGAAAATACTTAGAGATAAAAGCATCCTTGCACTTATTCCAAGAATCAATACTATTTTTAGGCAAAGACGAAAACCAAGCTTTAGCATGATCTCTAGGCGAAAAAGGAAATAGCTTCAATTTAACAATATCATTGTCCACATCTTTCTTCTTTTGCATATCACACAAATCAACGAAGCTATTTAGATGGGTAGCGGCATCTTCACTAGGAAGGCCGGAAAACGGATCTTTCATGACAAGATTCAGCAAGGCAGCATTAATTTCACAAGGTTCAGCATCGGTAAGAGGAGCAATCGGAGTGCTAATAAAATCATTGTTGTTGGTATTGGTAAAGTCACATAATTTAGTGTTATCTTGAGCCATCGTGACAAGCAAGCAATCCAACACACAAGCAAACGAGGAATGGGAAAAAAGTTAAATAGAGAAAGAGAGGGAGGATAGAGAGAGAGAGAGGGCCAATAAAATGGCAAGGGTGAAGCGGGGGAGAGGAAACGAGAGGAAAATGGCAAATAATGTAATGCGGGAGATTAGGGTTTGTGATGGGTACTTGGTATGTTGACTTTTGCGTAGACCTCCCCGGCAACGGCGCCAGAAATCCTTCTTGCTACCTCTTGAGCACTGCGTTGGTTTTCCCTTGAAGAGGAAAGGGTGATGCATCAATGTAGCATAAGTATTTCCTCAGTTTTTGAGAACCAAGGTATCAATCCAGTAGGAGGCTACATGCGAGTCCCTCGCACCTACACAAAACAAATAAATCCTCTCAACCAACGCAATAAGGGGTTGTCAATCCCTACACGGTCACTTACGAGAGTGAGATCTGATAGATATGATAAGATAATATTTTTGGTATTTTTATGATAAAGATGCAAAGTAAAATAAAAGCAAAGTAAAAAAGCAAAGGAAATAACTAAGTGTTGGAATATTAATATTATGAAGATAGACCCGGGGGCCATAGGTTTCACTAGTGGCTTCTCTCAAGAGCATAAGTATTTTACGGTGGGTGAACAAATTACTGTTGAGCAATTGACAGAATTGAGCATAGTTATGAGAATATCCAAGTATGATCATGTATACAGGCATGATGTCCAAGACAAGTAGACCGACTCCTGCCTGCATCTACTACTATTACTCCACACATCGATCGCTATCCAGCATGCATCTAGAGTATTAAGTTCAAGAGAATAGAGTAACGCTTTAAGCAAGATGACATGATGTAGAGGGATAAATTCATGCAATATGATAAAAACCCCATCTTGTTATCCTCGATGGCAACAATACAATACGTGCCTTGCTGCCCCTACTGTCACTGGGAAAGGACACCGCAAGATTGAACCCAAAGCTAAGCACTTCTCCCATTGCAAGAAAGATCAATCTAGTAGGCCAAACCAAACTGATAATTCGAAGAGACTTGCAAAGATAACCAATCATACATAAAAGAATTCAGAGAAGATTCAAATATTGTTCATAGATAAACTTGATCATAAACCCACAATTCATCGGTCTCAACAAACACACCACAAAAGAAGATTACATCGAATGGATCTCCACAAGAGAGGGGGAGAACTTTGTATTGAGATCCAAAAAGAGAGAAGAAGGAAGCTAATAACTATGGACCCGAAGGTCTGAGGTAAACTACTCACACTTCATCGAAGAGGCTACGATGTTGATGTAGAAGCCCTCCGTGATCGATGCCCCCTCCGGCGGAGCTCCGGAACAGGCCCCAAGATGGGATCTCATGGATACAGAAAGTTACGACGGTGGAATTAGGGTTTTGGCTCCGTATTTGATCATTTGGGGGGTACGTAGGTATATATAGGAGGAATGAGTACGTCGGTGGAGCAACAGGGGGCCCATGAGGGTGGAGGGCGCGCCTGGGGGGTAGGCGCGCCCCCTATCTCGTGGCTTCCCTGTTGGTTGCTTGACGTAGGGTCCAAGTCTCCTGGATCTTGTTCGTTCCAAAAATCACGTTCCCGAAGGTTTCATTCCGTTTGGACTCCGTTTGATATTCCTTTTCTTCGAAACCCTAAAATAGCTAAAAAACAACAATTCTTGGCTGGGCCTCCGGTTAATAGGTTAGTCACAAAAATAATATAAAAGCGAATAATAAAGCCCAGTAATGTCCAAAACAGAAGATAATATAGATACATTGGAGACGTATCAGCGGTGTAATTCTCCCACCATGAGGTTGCGGGTCCATCTAGTTGATGTGCGGCAAAGCACACCTTCTCAGCATTTGTGCAACCTGCGGTGGTCATCTCCCTTCCAATCTTACGGAGCCAGTCATCAGCAACAATCGGCTCGGTGCTGCTAGAGAACACCGACAAATTCAACCTTAGAAAACAGGCTAAGTTGTCAACTGGGGGTGGTGGTGGTGGGTTGTTGTTGTTGTTGTTGCCTTGGTTCTGAACGAGCAACTGCATCAAGGCATTCTGATGTTGGATCAACTGAGTGAGCTCCAGCGGGAAAACGAATCCGGGGTCACATCTCAAAGGCATCCGATAGGTTTAGATGGGTGAGAATAGAATAGAAAATAGGGTCTAAAGAGATATTTCACTACCCATACGCACATGAGACAAACATATTCAATTCACACCACTCAATTCAAACAAGATTCATACAATTGACCTAAGCTACTATTACAAGATCTCGCACAATTCTAACTACTTGGAAGAATACTAATAGTGATATGGCGGTCAACTAGAAATTTTTATCGGTGGAAGACTCCACAATATCCGCTCCAGCTTTGTCTTCATTATCATCACTGTCTTCATCATCGCTGTCGGGGTCTGTGTCTATGTCATCTAGTATGATGTAGTCGTCAGAACGAATGTCCACTCTAGGCTCGGGCTTCACCACGGGTATTCCTAGCTTCCTCCTAAGGTCTTCATTCTGCTACAGTAGTACAGCAATTTCTTCTTCATATCCATCACGTGTAGCCTTGATTTCCTCTTCTAGCTCCATATTCCGGGTCATCACCTTCTTCGTATCTATCATGTTAGCGCACATCTGGTTCTCATAACGATGAATGTGCTGGTTCAACCCCTATATGTAGGCTGCAATAGAATTATCCTTCCTGGTGCGAATCATCTCCCATTGCTCATGTCGGCATCCACATATCTGGTAGGTGGTGTCTTTAAGATCCTTGTTGTACACCTCGCCTATGCGTCCAATGGTGATGTGGGCGGTCATGCTCTTTCCTAAACTCCAGGTTGGTGCATCAAAGGAAAACTCGATGGGCGTGGTAATTGGTGCATAAGTCCTTCTTGAATCATCCAGCGCCCCTCTTATGGTAAAGTGGCGGTGAAGGTTCCGGTGAAGCTTGGTATGCCGATGTTCAGGTACCTAGTGACTTCCTTCAAGTGTCGTCCGAAAGGGGTGTTGTCATCCTGACGAGTGAACTTGTTCCTTGGGTCCGTCATCTATAGTGTAGAAATAGAGAAGAGTTAGAAATGAGTAGAGAAGAGTAATCCTGTAGCTTTTCCCAGTGGTCGCATCCTACAGTCAGTGTGTGCTCTGATACCATCTTGTAGAGACCCGATCCCAATGGACCGTAGTCTTTGTGCTTAAGTGTCATCCCTGGATCAGTATAGCTGACACACAGTACTCGAGGATTTATAACAGAGTTCAATCCCACACTTATTACACCGAGTGTCTCATAAAGTGTACTTATTACAATAATATGGCTGAAGGCCATCTAAATAACTACGGAAGCTTCAAAGATAAATGAGTCCATCCAACTCCACGGCAAAACTGAGTGCATGACAACGACCTATCGCACCTTACTATTCGTTTGAAAATTCTGCAACATGATACGTTGCAGCCGTGTAGGTCAGCACATGCAATATGCTGGCAAGATCACACTATAGAGAAAATGATGGAATAATAGCTATCACTACATGCATATTTGGCTGGTGGAGGCTCTAAGTTTAATATTTGCATAAAGCTAATTTTTCCCTACAACAAAGGAGTAGATTTTATTTAACTACCAGGTTTATGCCATTATTGAGAAGATTCCCCCAAATCAATCCAAAATTACCATGTAATAAAATTAATAACCCAACAAATTCATTAAGTAAAGTGATGAGATCAATCAATAATTCAAATACCAGATACTCAAAATGTCCATAACCGGGGACACGGGTAATCATGATTAGTTTATACACTCTGCAGAGGTTTGCACACTTTTCCCCACAAGACTCGACCGCATTCATGATCGGAAGATCGAGACATAGTCTTTCTGAAGCATGAACTCTTTACTCTGGGTAGACATTACCACCTACTTTCCCCTACATCTGCTAGCCTACCACTGAAAGAGGTCACACAACTTACTCAACTATGCTAGAGCCCATAATGGCTTGTTGCTGCACATGGAAGTTTCTAGCATGAATAATCTTATGATCCCTTTGAGCCTGGGTGTCATTCCATAGGATGATCACACGGATACTCCGGGATATCCTAGGACAACACTGGATTCTCCAGGTGTCCGCAACCAATCCACCTAGATGTGTATTAAAGTAGCCACCTTAAGTTTCCCTTAGTTATTATCCGAATAGAGGGGATCGTAACGAAGAATTTGGCATTGATTTCTTTGGATTTGGATAAACGAGCAAAAAGTTATGACCGTTTAAAGATTAGGGACTAATCTGCAAAGAAAATAATTATGGATAGGTCCCTGGCAGAAATTTAACGAACGAAAATTCGCTACGGAAGTCTAACAAATGAAAACCGTTTGCTACCAAAGTCTAATGGACGAACGTCAGCTAAATAAAGTAACCTAAAAAATAAACCGGGTTTAGAAAAGAAAATCGAAAACAAAAAAAACCGGATCGGGGTGGCGGTTTATACCGGTTCGGCGAGAAAAACCGACGACGGTGGCGACGGTTGGTGGCGGCGGCGGCTCTGGCAAGGCGGGATGGTGCGGGGCGGCGAGCTGCGGCGGCGGGGCGTTGGCTACAATGGCGAGGCGAGGCGGCAGTGGTGGCGGGAGGCGGCGGCGGCTAATGAGGAGGAGGGGGGGTCAGGGCCCACTACTAGGGAAAACCCTAGTAGTAGCGCTTGAAATATGCATAGCAGTAGCGCTGGGTCGAGCACTACCACTAAGGCGCTACAGCTAACTAGTAGGAGTAGCGCTGGAAAGGGAGCGCTACTGCTATACCTACTTAGCAGTAGCGCTTTCCTTTTGACAGCGCTACTGCTACTTGTAAGTAGTAGTAGGGCCTGTTCTAAAAATCTCTGCCGCTAAATTTTCCTGTATTTTTAAAAATACAGCTTATTTTCATTGTGTGGTTTTATATCCAGTACTTTCATCATATGATTTTATGACCATGATTACTTATTATATATAACAGTGGATGAAATGAACGTGGAGTAGATTCAAGTGGAGGCAACATGTGGTGCATGTCGAAAGTACTACTCCAATCCAAACTTCATCCAGTTTGGATTAGTAGTACTTTTGATGTGCACCACATGTTGGCTTCACTTCAATCTAATCCAGGTCATTTCACCCACTGTTATATATAATAAGTAATCATGCTCATATAACAACTTAGCATCACACATCATCGATCATAATAATAAATAACTCATCATTGGTATCATAATAACAAGTCATAGTCATCATCATCAAACATACAACTTCTACTCGATACCACATCATCATCATAGTCATCTAACCAATCCTACTTAGTTCTTCTTAGAACATGATCATGAGTATTATTAATTAGGACCTACTACCTTCTCTTAGGTAAAATAGCATAAAACAAGATAGGCCCTGACTCTCCATTATGGAGAATGGAGATTATCATGTCTTTAATTCTTGCCTTTCGCACAATGTTGCTTCCAAGTACCTCCTTACGATTATCCATACATTTTTTCCATGCTTTGATTTTCATGTATCCACTTCTTTTAGAAATCCAATATGGATAGGTGAGATTCGTAGGATGACCTGGTCGTATGTTCAAAACATCAAGGCGACCATTCTGATACATCAGATGAGGCACACAATCATTGAGGATTTTCTATTGAAAAACATAGTAATAACTTCGTAGTTAGCAATGTAGTTAAGTTTTAAAAGAATTTATGCAAAAGATGCACGGATGTCGTAATACTAAAAAATCTTACCATGGCATCTCCATGGATGTTACAGTAGTTCAACACGTGCACTAGTGGCACGTATTGACCATAACGTGGAGGAGTTTTATTATAGATATTGTAATTCTCAAGATCAGTACAAAATGCGACCATATGATTTTTCTCCTCATAAGTTAACTTAGAGCCATCGGTGTAGTAGGTTCTGTCTACCATGTTCTGCACATTGTTTGGACAATGAAAATAAGCTGTCAACTATTTTGAAATGAACAATATAAATTAGTTAATAACTATGTTTGTGAAACTCACATAGCAGTAGAATTGGAAGCGTATCAACAAGGGCCCAAATGTCCATATTGTCTTGGTCGATGTTAGGATCACCAAGATCCATGGTGACAAGCATACCCTCATAAAAACCATACATCTTGAAAAGTGCTTCCCAATTTTTGCAACCAAAATGGGTTACAGTCTCAGAATTATACAGATTTACTTCAAAATCCACATCATGATGGGTCCTTAGGTGAATATTCTTTGTTTCGAAATTTTCATGGTCTTCAAAACCCATCCTCTCCAAGACATAGCGTCTTGCATGGCATGGGATAAGCTACTCAAATTGTAAAAGATGAAAATTACACGTTGAAATAGTTGAAGTCATGCTTAATTACGAAAAAACACTTTTCGTCGTTGCGTACCATTTCAACATCGAAGGTCTCCTGGAGCTTAATGCTGAAGCGCCGATCTTCGTCAAGGTGAGGCATGTCGCACAGACCTCGGTCATCGTTGCACCAGCTGCACTCCCCTGGGAGAGTTTCGTCGTTCGATGACGACATTTCCTATGTTCATAATTCAAAGATTAAACTTGTACAATTCAATATATGTATTATAAAAATTAAATTAGATCATTATTATTCATCACGGGTTGACTATCGGTCTGCCGAGTCTATATGGTGGAGACCCTCCCTCACTGATTCCTCTCTGACATTTGCGACCGTCGGTGATGGTCGTTACTCCTCCTTCCCCTAGTGCATAACAAAGGTCTAGCACAAGGAGAAGAAGGAGAAACGACCCCCACGACAACAGTCGGGATTCTTCGTCCTCTCTCATATATGGTGGATACACTCCCTCATAGATTTTTCGACTGTCGGTGATGGTCATTATTCCTCCTTCCCCTAGTGCATAACAAAGGTCTAGCACAAGGAGAAGAAGGAAAAATGACCCCCACGACAACAGACGGGCTTCTTCGTCCTCTCTCATATATGGTGGATACACTCCCTCACTGATTTTACGACCTTCGGCGATGGAGCCTCGACAGACTTAAAGTCAACCCGAAATGTCGTTTAATTATTTTTCAAGAAAATCCAGGCCACTCGATATTTCCTACATATTCTAGCACAAGTCATGCCAGAATTCACGGAAAAATCCAGCATGACCTTTGCTAAAAAAAGGACATATCGAGCGCCTCAAATTTGCCGGAACAGAAATTAATCAACACTCCGGCAAAACATAGGCCACTATAGGAGGTGTAACCTACAAACATGGCCGGCCACTTGGGCAAGCACATATCCTATTTGATCAACACAAGATATACATGTTTATATCTACATCATATGAGCATTCAAACTTGATGGAGTAGTTTTCCAATTTGAGCATTCAATAAGCAAAACCAAATCGTAAAATAAATTAGTATTCAAATTATCATTCATTCAATAAGCAAAACTAAACCATCTCTTTTCCTCCGTACATCGTCGAATATGATCACTAATAGATCTCGAATAGTATCATACATATAACATCACTAATACAGCTAAAACCGTAGAGAACAACAGGTATCGGTGCAGGTGGTGGACACCCAAAGAGAAGGAACCATCACAAGATCATAGCTCTAGTGAGATCCCTGAAGAACCTCCCAGGTATTGGAGAACCTGCCCTCCAACGCAACCATGTAGCGACAGACGTGCTCCTCCTCCTCGCTGACACGGTGACGTACCACCTCCGCGGGGTCCTCAAGCCTCCACACCATCACTGGCCCACCCGACCGCCACCAAAGAAGGTTCAGGTCAATGACGGGCTGGCTCCTCACCAAGCTACGCCCCCGGAAGGTAGCACCTCCCAGTACCAGCCCGGCGGAGCCCAGTCCCGGACATGGCTCCTCACCAAGCCCAGGCCTCCTCCGCCGAGTCGAGGACGAGGATGCAGGATAGGCATCGTCGATGTCGATGCGGGAATACTTTCTTTAACTAAAAAATAACAACAAATGTGACACCTAAAACACCTAAATTCTATTAACTACAACTAATTAAAAACCTATATTTTGAACATGATTCGATCATAACTAGGGTTCATACTACATTATTCTAAGACTAAACACCCCAAATACCTAAATTAAATTAACAACATGGGGTGGCTGCTCTCACCTCGATCGAGGGCGGAGGGGGTCGGTGATGGGACGACGGCGGGGATGATGCAGGGGCTCCTTGATTTCTGCAAAAACAAAATATAAACAAAAACATTATTATCGTTATCTTAGGACGTAGTGAAACTCCAGAAGATATCAAGTAAATATCCAATTTGGTTCCAAATTAAATTTTCAATTGTCTGCAATTTGTTTCCTAAACCCCAAGAACATCATTATCCTCATTTTTTACCTACTGTCTACTTCTTGAACCATAGAAAAATGTACTAAATTCCTATTCTATTCAAAAGACCTACATTTACTTATTTTTTTAATTCTATTCAGAAAACGTACATTTACTAAAATAATCTCACATAGCATAATATATTTCTCTACCTAACAATTTATACTAATAAATTCTTTTACTAAAAAAATTATACCTAAATTTTTAAGAGAGGAGGGCAGTGGGAGGAGGAGGAAGAGGGAGAAGTGAGGGCTTCGGGCAGTTGGGGACGAAGGGAGGAGAGAGAGGAGGGAGCAGGCAACAGGGCGACGGTCAGAAGAGGGAGAGGAGGGAGGAGCGACGGCCGTCGGTGCGAGAGGACGGCCATGGGAGGAGGAAGAGAGGAGGGCAGTGAAAGGAGGAGGGAGGGAGGCACATACCTTGGGGGCGACGACGGGCGATGGTAGGCGGCGGAGTAGTACGGTGGGCGAGTGAGAGTGTGTGAGGGGAGAGTGAGAGGGATGCACGGGTGTGGATAAGGTAAGCGTAGTAGTAGCGCTCTTAAGAACACACCGCTACTGCTATTTAGCAGTAGCGCTGGTTATACGACAGCACTATTAATACGTACAATAGCAGTAGTGCTTTTTGCTTATGAGCGCTACTAGTATGCCTACACGGCCTGCAATGGTTATGGAAATTACAGTAGCAGTGTGTTTTGTAGACAAAGCGCTACTGCTATATGCATAGTAGCAGCACTCATCGGGCACAAGCGCTACCGATATTTAGCAGCAACGCTTTGTTGTAAAAAGCGCTACTGGTGAGCTCCTGTGTATAAGCATTTCCCTAGTAGTGGCCTCGGCTTTAAAGGCCCGGGGGGGGCACGGCTTGGGGAAGGTGGCGCCGAGCGGTGTCCCGCTCGGACACGGCGGCGGCGGCGCGGCGTGCGGGAGGCAGACTCCGGCGGCGGCTTGGGGAAGGCGGCGGCGCTGTTGGGCCGGTTGGGCTTCGGCCCAGTCGGTCCGAAGAAGTTTTTTTATAGCACCGCGAAGAGAAAAAAATCCGAATAAAATAAAATAAAATTCCTAAAATTTCAGAAACAATTTTCATCATCCCCTCCTAATATTTGGGACAACGTGAACATTTTTCTGGACTAAATGCAATTTTTTAAATGCAATTTTTTCCCCTAATTAATAAAATGCAACCAAATAAAATTGCAAATAAAAATCAAATAAATATATTTTCATTCAAAATTAAATTTCCAATATTTCCTAGCTTTTTTTAAGAAGTCATATTATCTTCTCTCATTATTTTATTTATTTGAAATAATTGGAAAATTAATTTCGAATAAAATTAATTCCGCTTTCGGTCTACGAGGGTACGTGGACACACTCTGCCCACTCGTTGCTATGCTTCTCCTAGATAGATCTTGCGTGATCATAGGAATTTTTTTGAAATACTACGTTATGGGCACTTTATTGTATCATAGCCATATGGTTGTCACTTTATTGTATGAAATGCAATCGCCAGGTAATTTATTTACTTTATCACTAAGCGGTAGCGATAGTCGTAGAAGCAATAGTTGGCGAGACGACAACGATGCTTCGATGGTGATCAAGGTGTCAAGATGGTGATGATGGTGATCATGACGGTGCTTTGGAGAAGGAGATCAAAGGCACAAGATGACGATGGCCATATCATATCACTTATATTGATTGCACGTGATATTTATCCTTTATGCATCTTATTTTGCTTAGTTCGGCGGTAGCATTATAAGATGGTCACTCACTAAATTTCAAGATATAAGTGTTCTTCCTGAGTATGCACCGTTGCGACAGTTCGTCGTGCCGAGACACCACGTGATGATCGGGTGTGATAAGCTCTACGTTCACATAGAACATGTGCAAGCCAGTTTTGCACACGCAGAATACTCGGGTTAAACTTGACGAGCCTAGCATATGCAGATATGGCCTCGGAACACTGAGACCGAAAGGTCGAGCGCGAATTACATAGTAGATATGATCAACATAGTGATGTTCACCATTGAAAAGTACTGCATCTCACGTGATGATCGGACATGGTTTAGTTGATTTGGATCACGTGATCACTTAGATGATTAGACGGATGTCTATCTAAGTGGGAGTTATGAAGTAATATGATTAATTGAACTTTAATTTATCATGAATTTAGTCCTGATAGTATTTGCATAACTATGTTGTTGATCAATAGCTTGCGAAGCAGCTCCCCGTTTATTTTTGATATGTTCCTAGAGAAAAACTATGTTGAAAGATGATAGTAGCAATGATGCAGACTAGGTCCGTGATCTGAGGATTGTCCTCATTGCTGCACAGAAGAATTATGTCCTTGATGCACCGCTAGGTGACATACCTATTGCAGGAGCAAATGTAGACGTTATGAACGTTTGGCAAGCTCGGTATGATAACTACTTGATAGTTTATTGCGCCATGCTTTACGGCTTAGAACCGGGACTTCAAAAATGTTTTGAATGCCACGGAGCATATAAGATGTTCCAAGAGCTTAAATTGGTATTTCAGACTCATGCCCAAGTCGAGAGGAATGGGACCTCTCAAGTACTTTGCATTCAAGATGGAGGAGAATAGCTCAACCTGTGAGCATGTGCTCAGATTGTCTGAGTACTACAATCGCTTGAATCAAGTGGGAGTTAATCATCCAGATAAAATAGTGACTGACATAGTTCTATAGTCACTATCAACAAGTTACTGGAACTTCGTGATGAACTATAATATGCAAGGGATGATGAAAACGATTCCCAAGCTCTTTGTGATGCTGAAATCGACGAAGGTAGAAATCAAGAAAAGCATCAAATGTTTATGGTTGACAAAACCACTAGTTTCAAGTAAAAGGGCAAGGGAAAGGAAGGGAACTTCAAGAAGAATGTCAAGCAAGTTTCCACTCCCATGAAGAAGCCCAAAGATAGACCCAAGCCTGAAACTGAGTGCTTCTACTGCAAAGGAAATGGCCAGTTGAAGTGGAACTGCCCTAGATACTTGGCGGATAAGAAGGATGGCAAAGTGAACAAAGGTATATTTGATATACATGTTATTGATGTGTACTTTACTACTGTTTATAGCAACCCCTCAGTATTTGATACTGGTTCAGTTGCTAAGAGTAGTAACTCGAAACAGGAGTTGCAAAATAAACAGAGACTAGTTAAGGGCGAGGTGATGATGTGAGTTGGAAGTGATTCCAAGGTTGATAAGATCACCATCGCACACTCCCTTTACCTTCGGGATTAGTGTTGAACCTTATTAAATGTTATTTGGTGTTTGCGTTGAGCATACATATGATTGGTTCATGTTTATTGCAATACGGTTATTCATTTAAGTCAAAGAATAATTGTTGTTCTATTTACATGAATAAAACCTTCTATGGTCATACACTCAATATAAATGGTTTGTTGAATCTCGATCGTAGTGATACACATATTCATAATATTGAAGCCAAAACATGCAGAGTTAATAATGATAGTGCAACTTATATGTGGCACTGCCGTTTAGGTCATATTGGTGTAAATCACATGAAGAAACTCCATGCTGATGGACTTTTGGAATCACTTGATTATGAATCACTTGATGCTTGCGAACCATGCCTCATGGGCAAGATGACTAAGACTCCGTTCTCCAGAACAATGGAGCGAGCAACTGACTTATTAAAAATAATACATACTGATGTATGCGATCCGTTAAGTGTTGAGGCTCACGGCGGGTATCGTTATTTTCTGACCTACACAGATGATTTGAGCAGATATGGGTATATCTACTTGATGAAACATAAGTCTGGAACATTTGAAAAGTTCAAAGAATTTTAGAGTGAAGTGGAAAATCATCGTAACAAGAAAATAAAGTTTCTACGATCTGATCACCGAGACGAATATTTGAGTTACGAGTTTGGTCTTCATTTGAAACGATGCGGAATAGTTTTGCAACTCACGCCACTTGGAACACCACAACGTAATGGTGTGTCCAAACGTCATAACCGTACTTTATTAGATATGGTGCGATCTATGATGTTTCTTACCAATTTATCACTATTATTTTGGGGCTATGCATTAGAGATAGCTGCATTCGCGTTAAATAGGGCACCATCTAAATCCATTGAGACGACACCATATGAACTGTGGTTTGGCAAGAAACCTAATCTATCGTTTCTTAAAGTTTAGGGCTATGATGCTTATGTGAAAAAGTTTCAACCTGATAAGCTCGAACCCAAATCGGAGAAATGCATCTTCATAGGATATCCAAAGGAGACTGTTGGGTACACCTTCTATCACAGATCCGAAGGCAAAATCTTTGTTTCTAAGAGTGGATCCTTTCTATAGAAGGAGTTTCTCTCGAAAGAAGCGAGTGGGAGGAAAGTAGAACTTGATGAGGTAATTGTACCTACTCCCGAATTGGAAAGTAGTTCATCACAGAAATCAGTTCCAATGATTCCTACACCAATTAGTGAGGAAGCTAATGATGATGATCATGAAACTTCAGATCAAGTTACTACTGAACCTTGTAGGTCAACCAGAGTACGGTCCGCACCAGAGTGGTATGGTAATCCGGTTCTAGAAGTCATGTTACTAGACCATGACGAACCTACGAACTATGAGGAAGCAATGATGAGCCCAGATTCCGCAAAATGGCTTGAGGCCATGAAATCTGAGAAGGGATCCATGTATGAAAACAAAGTATGGACTTTGGTGGACTTGCTCGATGATCGGCAATCCATTGAGAATAAATGGATCTTCAAGAGGAAGACGGACGCTGATGGTAGTGTTACTATCTACAAAGCTCGAATTGCCGCAAAAGGTTTTCGACAAGTTTAAAGTATTGACTACGATGAGTTTTTCTCACTCGTATCGATGCATAACTCGGTCCGAATCATGTTAGCAATTGCCGCATTTATGAAATTTGGCAAATGGATATCAAAATTACATCCCTTAATGGATTTATTAAAGAAGAGTTGTATATGATGCAACCAGAAGGTTTTGTCAGTCCTAATGAAGCTAACAAAATGTGCAAACTCCAGTGATCCATCTATGGACTAGTGCAAGCATCTCGGAGTTGGAATATACACTTTGATGAGTTGATCAAAGCATATAGTTTTATACAGACTTGCGGTAAAGCCTGTATTTACAAGAAAGTGAGTGGGAGCACTACATCCTTTCTGATAAGTATATGTGAATGACATATTGTTGATCAGAAATAATGTAGAATTTTCTGGAAAGCATAAAGGATTGTTTGAAAGGAGTTTTTCAAAGAAAGACCTCGGTGAAGCTGCTTACATATTGAGCATCAAGATCTATAGATCAAGACGCTTGATAAGTTTTTTCAATGAGTATATACCTTGACAAGATTTTGAAGTAGTTCAAAATGGAACAGTCAAAGAAGGAGTTCTTGCTTGTATTGCAAGGTGTAAAGTTGAGTAAGAATCAAATCCCGACCACGACAGAAAATAGAAAGAGAATGAAAGTCATTCCCTATGCCTCAGCCATAGGTTCTATAAAGTATGCTATGCTGTGTACTAGACATATTATGTACCTTGCCATGAGTTTGGCAAGGGGATAGAATAGTGATCCAGGAGTAGATCACTGGACAACGGTCAAAATTATCCTTAGAAAACTAAGGAAATATTTCTCGGTTATGGAGGTGACAAAGAGTTTATCATAAGGAGTTACGTCAATGCGAGCTTTTACACCGATCCAGATGACTCTGCGTCTCAATCTGAATACATATTGAAAGTGGGAGCAATTAGATAGAGTAGCTCCATGCATAGCATTGTAGACATAGAAATTTGCAAAATACTTACGGATCTGAATGTGGCAGACCCGTAGACTAAAACTTCTCTCACAAGAAAACATGATCACACTTTATTGCTCTTGGGTGTTAATCACATAAGCGATGTGAACTAGATTATTGACTCTAGTAAACCCTTTGAGTGTTGGTCACATGGCGATGTGAACTATGGGTATTAATCACATAAAGATGTGAACTATTGGTGTTAAATCACATGGCTATGTGAACTAGATTGTTGACTCTAGTGCAAGTGGGAGATTGAAGGAAATATGCCCTAGAGGCAATAATAAAGTTGTTATTTATATTTCCTTATATCATGATAAATGTTTATTATTCATGCTAGAATTGTAGTAACCGGAAACTTAGTACATGTGTGAATACATAGACAAACAGAGTGTCCATATTATGCCTCTACTAGACTAGCTCGTTAATCAAAGATGGTTAAGTTTCCTAGCCATATGTGTTGTCATTTGATTAACGGTATCACATCATTAGAGAATGATGTGATGGACAAGACCTATCCGTTAGCTTAGCACTATGACCGTTTAGTTTATTGCTATTGCTTTCTTCATGACTTATACATGTTCCTATGACTATGAGATTATGCAACTCCTGAATACCGGAGGAACACCTAGTGTGCTATCAAACGTCACAACGTAACTGGGTGATTATAAAGATGCTCTACATGTGTCTTCAATGGTGTTTGTTGAGTTGGCATAAATCGAGATTAGGATTTGTCACTTCGATTGGTGAAGAGGTATCTCTGGGCCCTCTCGGTAATGCACATCACTATAAGCCTTGCATGCAATGTAACTAATGATTTAGTTGTGGGATGATGCATTACGGAACGAGTAAAGAGACTTGCCGGTAATGAGATTGAACTAGGTATGGTGATACCGACGATCGAATCTTGGGCAAGTAACATACCGATGACAAAGGGAACAACGTATGTTGTTATGCAGTTTGACCGATAAAGATATTCGTATAATATGTAGGAGCCAATATGAGCATCCAGGTTCCGCTATTGGTTATTGACCGAAGATGTGTCTCGGTCATGTCTACATAGTTCTTGAACCCGTAGGGTCCACACGCTTAACGTTCGATGACGATTTGTATTATGAGTTATGTGATTTGATGTATCGAAGGTTGTTCGGAGTCTCGGATGAGATCACAGACATGACGAGGAGTCTCGAAATGGTCGAGACGTAAATATCAATATATTGGAAGGCTATATTCGGACATCGGAAAGGTTCAGAGTGATTCGGGTATTTTTCAGAGTATCGGAGAGTTATAGGAACTCGCCGGGGGAAGTAGTGGGCCTTAATGGGCCATACGGGAAAGGAGAGAAGGGCCTCACGGGTGGCCGCGCGCCCCCTCATGGCAAGTCCGAATTGGACTAGGGCGTTGGGCGCCAACTGTCATGGGAACGATTCCGACAATAATAAGGTATAGGGTACCGAGCATGATCTATCGAGATGCAAATGGGTGACACGGTGGTTTTGGCGAGTTCGGGCCTCTTATGGTGGAGATAACAGCCCTACGTCTCATGCTCCGGACAGGCTTTGTTTTATCTTAGTGTATATCCGGAGATTACATGGTGTATTTGAGAGAGAGAGAGAGAGAGGGGAGAACGGATCTCCATGCCTCAAGCTAAATGGTGAGAGAGAGAGAGGTGGCCGCAAAAAGCCCCCTAGTCTAGTGGTGGGGGTGGCTTATATAGAGTGCGCCACCCCCTCACCTCCTATGTTACAAAGTGGGGGCGTTAAAGCCATAACTCAGCCTACTACTAAGATGATGATTCGAGTGCCTTGTCGACTGCTGGTCTTCGCATATCCGAGTGAGATCAGGTGCTCTGAGTGGAATGAGTTGGTCGAGTGGTTGTTGTTGTCCGAGTGACTTGTTGGTCATTCGAGTGGATAGTATGTCTGTATGAAATTTATCTGGACCCACATGCTGTGTGGACCCCATGCTTTATGATATTTCGACCCTTCGTGGGCCTACCTGTTATGTGTATCCCCAACATTAGCCCCCGAATCGATTGCGATTTTGCAGAACGAGTTTGTGAAAGACACAATTTGGCTCGAGTGATTATGGAAATACTCGGTACCTATCATCGTGCTTTCAGACAACCAAGGTTTGAACAGAATCTCAATGGATTCTGGTACTGTGCTTCCTGACTGATCTGAGGTAAGTGCCCGCGAGGAGCAACTTGGTGACATTCGATCATCTCTCGGAAGAGGTTAACTTGTGATCAGAGTATGGATGTGTCATTAAATCCAGGCAACAAGATTGACGCATGGACTGTTCTCTCGGAGAGATGCCATTCTTATCCCGGAAGAACGTCAATACGAGTCAGTTCTAGATCCGAACTTATGAGTTTCACGCTTTGAGTCCTAGAAGAAGGCTCAAAACAGGTCCATGGAGGAGCGTTAAATTCACCTTATAGAAAAATTTTTGGTAGCCAACGGGAGCCTTAGAACTTGTTTTTTTGTTGTTCGCCACTCGAACCGGTCAGGCCGTACCGAGTGGAGATTACTCCAGTGGGGGTACGCTGAGTGCACCCACTGGGTGTAGTCCCCGAGACCGCCGTCGACTGCGGGCAGTCGGCGGGGGTCTGAGAGAACTAAATATCTTCTTAGCTGGCACTGATAGAACTTGTTCCTCTCCAACTCGGAGGACGAGTAGTACTTGAGGATCTGGTACTGGTCTAGCTTGCCCTTCCTCGACTCGGAAGTCGAGTAGCACTTGAGTGATCTGGAGCTAGTCTCGCATTGAGCAAAATGTTTCTTTTTGAGTTCTCTTCCAGTGGGGGCACGCTGAGTGCACCCACTGGGTGTAGTCCCCGAGCCTCTGTCGGACAAAGGGTTTAAGTCTCCTGGTAAACCTCCACGCAGTCGACACGGTAAATATCTTTTAGTCTGAAATTGAGTCAATCGGATGCATCTTCAGGCGCTTGACATGGTAAGTAAGCTCAGCCTGGAGCTGAGTCAGTTGGACTGATCTTCGTGCACTCGGCATGGAATAATTTCAGCCTGGAACTCGGTCAAGCAGTTGAATCTTCATGCTCTCGGTACGGTGAATGAATTCATCTTTGAAACTGCCGACTGTAGAAAAAAGATGGACACTCCAGGGAGTAATTGTTCCAGTAGTACTTCTTATATTAACCGTTATATTTTGCCTGAAAGGGGTATTTGTAAGACTAGATTGTGTCCGTAGAGGAGCTTCGTTTTCACCCTTTTGCATGAAAGGGGTATTTGTCCGAGTGGACGTGCTTCCCGACTGATCGCGGTATGTTGACCACGAGGAAAAACTGGGCGGCACTCGTATGTCCCCCGGAGGAGATAGACTAGTGGTCTGACATGGACGTGCCATGAAACCCGAGTGGCGAGGCTAGTGTGTGGGCTGACTCTCCGGAGATATGCCACTCGTTATCCTGGGGGAACAGCAACACATGCCATCTCTGAGTCCATGTTTGTGAAACTGACGCTTTGGAGCCTAGGATAAGGGCCAAGTGTATCCGTAGAGGAGCGTCATTTTCACCCTTTTGCAGTCCTGAAGACGACTTCATGAAATGATGTGGGCGATCGTCCGAGTGGACAGTACTACCCTTATAGATTTTTGACGGAACGAGCATGTATGGTCAGAAAGATATTCCTGATGTGATCAATGGGTGTAACCCCTGAGGGCGGCATGGCCAATGGCTGTGCGTAGCCCCTGAGTGATGCTCGAAAGAGGTAAGCTTGCTACAGACTGTGATATGAGGTTTGATCATATGAGTAACTTAGTCGTTCCCGTGCTAGGGGTGTAGAGGTAAATACATGTCCAACTGATGGTGACGCGCGAGGCGGCTGAGGGGCGATGACATGCACAACCGAGTGGTGACGCATGCGGCGGCCGTGTGATGAAGGCATGCACAACCGAGAGGCGATGCGTGGAGCGGCCGAGTGGTGAAGACGTGCACAACCGAGTGGTGACGCACGGGGCGGCCGTGTGGTGAAGGCATGCACAACCGAGAGGCGACGCGCGGAGCGGCCGAGTGGTGAAGACGTGCACAACCGAGTGGTGACGTGCGGGACGACCGAGTGACGACACGCGGTGTGGCCAAGTGACGACGCGCGGGGCAGCCGAGTGAAAGATTGGGTGTCCAGCCAAGTGGCTGAAATGGTCTTCGAAGGAGTTAGCCAGATGCTTTCAAAGCTAATGTAGCGATGAGGTCAGTGTAGTGTGGTTGCGACGCAACAAGACCGGCATGACAACCGAGTCTGAGTAGGAATGAAGGTGGCGTGCAGAGCGTCTGGGTGATTATAAAACTTGTCAAAGTGGCGGATCGAATGCACTTGTTGAAGTGAAGGATCTGACTGGTGATGAAGTACTCGACTACTCAGGAGAGTGTCATTCCAAATGAGATGCAGCCCTCGAGTGCGGCACAGCCCCCGAGCGTACTACAAGATTCGACAAAGGACATGTCGGAATACGAGAAATATAGTTTTGAATGGATGATTTGCAATTCATCGAGTTGGACTCGGGTAAAGATGAGGAGAAGCTTCCGAGTGATGCTTGAAAGAGGAAAACTCGCAAAGGAGTGAAGTGTGAAGTTTAATTATAAAAGGGACTTATCTGTCTCATGCCTGACGAGGTCTATATCATTGATACGATGAAGAGGATTCCATAGAGGGGTTGGTCGGATGTGTTTGAAGTCAACAGAGCGACAATGTCAGTGTTGTGGTGTGCTAGAACCGGTACGGTGACCGAGTCCGGGCAACGATGAAGTTGGCGCATAGGGCCGTCGAGTGATCGCGTAACTTGGGTAAAAAATGCCACAAGCCAATGAAATAATTTCTCGAGGAAATTTGATGTGTATTGAAATGATTTGTGTGAATAACACCCATAAACACCCGCTGGGAGTGCAAGGGGCTTGCTGGTTAACCAGCAAGAGTCTAAAAGAGAGAAGGATCCGTTCAAACTTGTCAAAGTGCTGGCTCAAATTAAACGGAAGTGTAGTGTTTCGACTGAGTTGAATCCCCAGAGGACCGATGCAAACTCGAAATGAAGAACACATGGTGTTCGTGAATGATGTATGCGAAAGAATGGAAGTTGGACTCGGGTGAAAATAAGCAGCCGAGCGTAGAGGTACACTTGGTGGCGTGGCCTCCGAGTGAATGTGATGTGTGAATAACAGGATACTTGGGAATGCGGAAATAATAGAATGTAGTGCATGTAGAATGACTTAGCTGTCTGAAGGCGCGCGAGTGGCCGAGTGGTGAAGATGTGTTCAACCGATGGCGATGCGAGGGGCGACCGATTGATGTAGATGTGTCCAACCGAGTGCCGACGCATGGGGCGGCCGAGTGGTGATGAGGTAACCAACCGAGTGGCGATGTGCGGAGCGGCCGAGCGGTGATGAGGTGACCAACCGAGAGGCGACACGCGGGGCGGCCGAGTGGTGATAAAGTGACAAACCGAGTGGCGATGTGCGGAGCGGCTGAGCGGTGATGAGGTGACCAACCGAGTGGCGACGCGCGGGGCGGCTGAGTGGTGATGAAGTGACCAACCCAGAGACGACGCACAGAGTGGCCGAATGGTTATGAGGTGACCAACCGAGTGGCGACGTGCGGAGCGGCCGAGTGGTGATGAGGTGACCAATCGATGGCGACGCGCGGGGCAGCCGAGTGGTGATGAGGTGACCAACTAGTGGCGACGCGTGGGGCGGCCGAGAGGTGATGAGGTGACCAACCGATGGCGACGCACGGAGCGGCCGAGAGGTGATGAGGTGACCAACCGATGGCGACGCACGGAGCGGCCGAATGGTCATGAGGTGACCAACCGAGTGGCGACACACGGAGCGGCCGAGTGGTGATGAGCTGACCAACCGATGGCGACGCACGGGACGACCGAGTGGTGATGAGGTGACCATCCGATGGCGACGCGAGGGGCGCCCGAGTGGTGATGAGGTGACCAACCAATGGCGACGCATGGAGCGGCCGAATGGTTATGAGGTGACCAACCGAGTGGCGACGCATGGAGCGGCCGAGGAGTGATGAGGTGACCAACCGAGTGGCGACGCGCGGGGCGGCTGAGTGGTGATGAGGTGACCAACCGATGGCGACGCACGCGGCGGCCGAGTGGTGATGAGGTGACCAACCGATCGCGATGCGCGGGGCGGCCGAGTGGTGATGAGGTGACCAACCCATGGCGACGCGCGGGGCGGCCGAGTGGTGATGGGGTGACCAACCAATGGCGACGCGCGGGGCGGCGGAGTGGTTATGAGGTGACCAACCGATGGCGACGTGCGGGGCGGCCGAGTGGTGATCAAGTGACCAACCGATGGCGACGCACGGAGTGGCCGAATGGTTATGAGGTGACCAACCAAGTGGCGACGCGCGGAGCAGCCGAGTGGTGATGAGGTGACCAACCGATGGCGACGCGCGGGACGGCCGAGTGGTGATGAGGTAACCAACCGATGGCGACGCGAGGGGCGGCCGACTGGTGATCAGGTGATCAACCGATGGCGACGCACGGAGCGGCCAAATGGTTATGAGGTGACCAACCGAGTGGTGACGCGCGGAGCGGCCGAGGGGTAATGAGGTGACCAACCGAGTGGCGATGCGCGGGGCGGCCAAGTGGTGATGAGGTGACCAACCAATGGCGACGTGCGAGGCGGCCGAGTGGTGATGAGGTGACCAACCGATGGCGACGCGCGGGCCAGCCGAGTGGTGATGAGGTGAACAACCGATGGCGACGCGGGGGGCGGCCGAGTGGTGATGAGGTGACCAACCAATGGCGACGCGTGGGGCGGCGGAGTGGTTATGAGGTGACCAACCGATGGCGATGCGCGGGGCAGCCGAGTGGTGATGAGGTGACCAACCAAGTGGCGATGCGCGGAGCAGCCGAGTGGTAATGAGGTGACCAACCGATGGCGACGCGCGGGACGGCCGAGTGGTGATGAGGTGACCAACCGATGGCGACGCGAGGGGCGGCCGACTGGTGATGAGGTGATCAACCGATGGCGACGCACGGAGCGGCCAAATGGTTATGAGGTGACCAACCGAGTGGCGACGCGCGGAGCGGCCGAGGGGTAATGAGGTGACCAACCGAGTGGCGACGCGCGGGGCGGCCAAGTGGTGATGAGGTGACCAACCAATGGCGACGTGCGAGGCGGCCGAGTGGTGATGAGGTGACCAACCGATGGCGACGCGCGGGCCAGCCGAGTGGTGATGAGGCGAACAACCGATGGCGACGCGGGGGGCGGCCGAGTGGTGATGAGGTGACCAACCAATGGCGACGCGTGGGGCGGCGGAGTGGTTATGAGGTGACCAACCGATGGCGATGCGCGGGCCGGCCGAGTGGTGATGAGGTGACCAACCAAGTGGCGACGCGCGTGGCGGCCGAGTGGTGATGAGGTGACCAAGCAATGGCGATGCGCGGGGCGGGTGAATGGTGATGAGGTGACCAACCGAGTGGCGACGCGCGGGGCGGCCGAGTGATGATGAGGTGACCAACCGATGGCGACGCGCGGGGTGGCCGAATGGTGATGAGGTGACCAACCGATGGCGACACGCGGGGCGGCTGAGTGGTGATGAGGTGACCAACCGGTTGCGACGCACGGAGCGGCCGAATGGTTATGAGGTGACCAACCGAGTGGTGGAGCATGGAGCGGCCGAATGGTTATGAGGTGACCAACCGAGTGGCGATGCGCGGAGCGGCCGAGTGGTGATGAGGTGACCAACCGATGGCGACGCGCGGGGTGGCCGACTGGTGATGAGGTGACCAACCGATGGCGACGCGAGGGGCGGCCGAGTGGTGATGAGGTGACCAACCGATGGCAACGCACGGAGTGGCCGAATGGTTATGAGGTGACCAGCCGAGTGGCGACGCGCGGGGCGGCCGAGTGGTGATGAGGTGACCAACCGAGTGGCGATGCGCGGGGCGGCCGAGAGGTGATGAGGTGACCAACCGATGGCGACGCGCGGGGCGGCCGAGAGGTGATGAGGTGACCAACCGATGGCGACGCGCGAGGCGACCGAGTGGTGATGAGGTGACCAACCGATGGCGACGCACGGAGCGGTCGAATGGTTATGAGGTGACCAACCGAGTTGTGACGCACGGAGCGACCAAATGGTTATGAGGTGACCGACCGAGTGGCGACGTGCGGAGCGGCCGAGTGGTGATGAGGTGACCAACAGATGGCGACGCGCGGGGCGGCCGAGTGGTGATGAGGTGACCAACAGATGGCGACGCGCGGGGCGGCCGAGTGGTGATGAGGTGACCAACCGATGGCGACACGAGGGGCGGCCGAGTGGTGATGAGGTGACCAACCGATGGCGACGCACGGAGCGGCTGAATGGTTATGAGGTGACCAACCGAGTGGCGACGCGCGGAGCGGCCGAGTGGTGATGAGGTGACCAACCGAATGGCGACGCGCGGGGCGGCCAAGTGGTGATGAGGTGACCAACCGATGGCGACACGTGAGGCGGCCGAGTGGTGATAGGTGACCAACCGATGGCGACGCACGGGGCGGCCGAGTGGTGATGAGGTGACCAACCGATGGCGACACGTGGGGCGGCCGAGTGGTGATGAGGTGACCAACCGATGGCGACGCGCAGGGCGGCGGAGTGGTTATGAGGTGACCAACCGATGGCCACGCGCGGGGCGGCCGAGTGGTGATGAGGTGACCAACCGAGTGGGAACGTGCGGGGTGGTCGAGTGGTGATGAGGTGACCAACCAATGGCGACCCGCGGGGCGACCGAATGGTGATGAGGTGACCAACCGAGTGGCGACGCGCGGGGCGGCTGAATGGTGATGAGGTGACCAACCGAGTGGTGACGCACGGGGCGGCCGAGTGATGATGAGGTGACCAACCGATGGCAACGCGCGGGGCAGCCGAGTGGTTATGAGGTGAGCAACCGATAGGTGACGCACAGAGCAGCCGGGTGGTGATGAGGTGACCAACCGATAGGCGACGCGCGGAGCGGCCGGATGGTGATGAGGTGACCAACCGAGTGGCGATGCGCGGAGCGGCCGAGTGGTGATGAGGTGACCAACAGAGTGGCGATGGACGGAGCGCCCGAGTGGTGATGAGGTGACCAACCGATAGGCAACGCGCGGAGCGACTGAGTGGTGATGAGGTGACCAACCAAGAGACGACGCGTGGAGCAACCGAGTGATGTAAACGCCGTCCCGTGGAGTGACGATGTGCGGGACGTCTGAGTGATGTAGACTCGTCTTTCGAAGTGGCGATGCATGGGGCCCCCAGTGAAGTAGACGCGCCCCGCGGAGTGACGATGCACGGGGCGCCTGAATGAAGTAGACGCGTTCTGCAGAGTGAGGATGCACAGTGTCTCCGAGTGAAGTAGAGGCGTCCGGTGGAGTGACGACGCGCAGGGCGTCCGAGTGAAGTAGACGCGTCCCGCGAAGTGACGATGTGCCGGGCCTCTGAGTAAAGTAGACGTTTCTCGTGGAATGACAATGTGCCAGACCTCCGAGTAAAGTAAACGTGTCCCGCGAAATGACGATGTGCGGGGCATCTGAGTCAGAAAAGTTGATGATGATGCAAGCAGCTTCGTGACCGCGTGTAGGGCGGTCAAGCGGTGGCGCACGGGCGGCTGAGCGCCAGTGATCCTGTTCGGTCCTAGTGAGCTAGCCCATCCGAGTGACCATGCTGACTGAAGCGAGTTGCTGTTGAGTGGATGATGCCGGAGGGAGAAACTGCTGAGCATGCGACATGGCCAACTCCTGGTCGCCACACCACGTCGGGTTTGTGCCTCCAACGCGGGAGAGGCAGTCGTGTGCGAGGGCAGAGCCAGCTTCCAGTTGCAGCGGTGTGCTTCTCCCATAATCGGACGTAGCAGTGTGATGTTGACTCCGTCGGTCACAAGGATTTGCTAATGTCTGCAGATACAATGCATTGATGGGGTTTGCCCACGTCCAAAACCTGTACGCGCATGCAGGAGGCATTAATTAGCGATGATTAGGCAAGAGTAATGGCCATTCATGCATGTAATGGATGTTTCCCACGACCATTTATCTCCTGCATGCAAGACATAAATGAGAAGGAATTAAGATTAGGAGGAAAGTGGAAGGCGAGGCGTAGAGAGCTCCTTGGTCAGCCACAACGGTGGCGGCTTTGGCATGGATCCACCATGAGGTGAGACTGTCCGCGACAAATCCGAGTGCGGGGTGTTGTTCTTCTGCAAGGCGGCGGCAAGTTGACACGGTGGCTCCCGTCCCGTTGTGGTCGAGGACGCGGATGGCATCGGCGTGGGTGCCGCGTGAGGTCCATGCATCGGCCGCGGTGGTCGCCGCCGCACGGTTGGTGAGGGACGCCACTGCAACGCGCCTGTTAGACCGTCGCGGTCTTGCGGAGACGAGGTGGCCGATGTAGCGCTAGGCCTGCACGCATGTCGCAGCGACCACAGCCGAGCGCCCGTGCCGCCAGAGGGACTGCCGAGCGCCTGCAATCGCTGTGGCCGGCTGACGGGCGGGCAGAGGTCGACGAAGAAGAGGAAGCAGGAGGCGCGGACCACCGCGCTGGCGGCCATGCGCGAGGACAATGGCGACGACCCTTGGCGCAGCGCGTGGATGCCCTTTTCCTTTCCTCGTCTCTTGTCTGATTTAGGCCCTGTTTGGTTCATAAGTCCTAGGACTTTTTTTAGTTCCAACTTATAAGTCTCAAGTCCCTAAAAAGTCCCTATCTGTTTGGTTCCTGGGACTTATAAGTTTCTATACGACCATATTACAACTATAAGTCCCTATAAGTCTCTCCTTGAGAGTCTTATTTCATAAGTCCCAAATGCCCACTTTAAGTCCCTATAAGTCCCTCCTGTTTGGTTTAGATGAGACTTATAGGGACTTATTTAAGTCCCTAGACCAATAAGTCCCTGGAAACAAACATCCTCTTATCCATCGCAAGATTTTCTTGTTGACCCCGATGGGCACCTGCTCGTACAGGGAGGAAAACAACGGATTTGTTAAGATCCACGATAATTGTTAGATCATAAGAGGATAGCATAGAAAGAAATCTCCCGATCAATCCGTTTGCAAACGGTTATGCACGCCTGCAGCATCCGGTGAAGATGTTTCTTCTCATCTCCTTTTGAGATGCTTCGGTTACTTCCTGCGAAGACAAACAATATGACCAGGATGAACATGGAATTAAACATAGATGAATGAAAAAGCCATCGACATCATGGCTCGATAGACGTCATGCCCCACGTTGGGCGCCAACTGTCATGGGAACGATTCCGACAATAATAAGGTATAGGGTACCGAGCATGATCTATCGAGATGCAAATGGGTGACATGGTGGTTTTAGCGAGTTCGGGCCTCTTATGGTGGAGATAACAGCCCTATGTCTCGTGCTCCGGAGAGGCTTTGTTTTATCTTAGTGTATATCCGGAGATTAATGGTGTATTTGAGAGAGAGAGAGAGAGGAGAACGGATCTCCATGCCTCAAGCTAAATGGTGAGAGAGAGAGGTGGACGCAAAAGCCCCCTAGTCTAGTGGTGGGGGGTGGCTTATATAGAGTGCGCCACCCCTCACCTCCTATGATACAAAGTGGGGGCGTTAAAGCCATAACTCAGCCTACTACTAAGATGATGATTCGAGTGCCTTGTCGACTGCTGGTCTTCGCATATCCGATTGAGATCAGGTGCTTTGAGTGGAATGAGTTGGTCGAGTGGTTGTTGTCATCCGAGTGACTTGTTGGTCATCCGAGTGGATAGTATGTCTGTATGAAATTTATCTGGACCCACATGCTGTGTGGACCCCAAGCTTTATGATATTTCGACCCTTCGTGGGCCTACCTGTTATGTGTATCCCCAACAGCGCCCCCCTCTCTTTCCTTCTCCCTCTCCTACTCCATCCCTCTCTCCCCTCTTGGAAAAGAAAGGGGACTCCAACTAGGATTGGGAATCCTAGTTGGACTCCCCCTATAGGCGCGCCCCTCCTAGGCCGGCCTCCTCCTCCTCCCTCCTTTATATACGTGGCCAAGGGGACACCCCAATACACACAAGTTGATTTCTTAGCCGTGTGTGGTGCCCCCCTCCACAAATTTCCTCCTCGGTCATATTGTCATAGTGCTTAGGCGAAGCCCTGCGTCGGTAACTTCATCATCATCGTCACCATGCCGTCGTGCTAACGAAACTCTCCCTCGGCCTCAGCTGGATATAGAGTTCGAGGGACGCCACCGAGCTGAACGTGTGTAGATGGTGGAGGTGCCGTGCGTTCGGTACTTGATCGGTTGGATAGCGAAGACATTCGACTACATCAACCACGTTACTTAACGCTTCTGCTTTCGGTCTACAAGGTACGTGGACACACTCTCCGCGCTCGTTTCTATGCTTCTCCTAGATAGATCTTGCGTGATCGTAGGATTTTTTTTGAAATACTATGTTCCCCAACATCTTGTCCATCACATCATTCTCTAATGATGTGGCCCCGTTCATCAAATGACAACACATGTCTATGGCTAGGAAACTTAACCATATTTGATTAACGAGCTAGTCAAGTAGAGGCATACTAGGGACACTCTGTTTGCCTTATGTATTCACACATGTACTAAGTTTCCGATTAATACAATTCTAGCATGAATAATAAACATTTATCATGATATAAGGAAATATAAATAACAACTTTATTATTGCCTCTAGGGCATATTTCCTTCAGCCCTATGAGAAGATACGTGCCTGTGAGAAAGGATGTGCCTTATTTAGGCTTCAGTATGCGGACTTGAACTATTGTCCCATTTTCAAGTCATCCAGGTATGTTGTGGTAGGCAACGGTATGGGTGACACGACGCCGACCAAAATCCCCATTAATGTTCTTCGGTATATGCCAATCGTACCAAGACTTCAATGTCTTTTCATGGTCGAAGAGACGGCCAAACAGATGACATGGCACAAAACGGGCAAAAGAACCCAACTAGATGCAGATGGGAAGCTGATGATGGTGCACACATCGGACGGTGAAGCATGGAAGCGCTTCAATGCATTACATGATGAAGAAGTGGCAGATCTGAGGCATCCTCGAGTCGGCATCAGCACAGATGGCTTCAATGTGTTTGGTCTAACGGCAACCCAATACAGTTGTAGGCCCGTATTTGTCTTTCCACTCAATGTCCCTCCCCGGATAGATTATGCAAAGAAAGAACATTTTCCTGACGTTGATAATTCCAGGGCCCAACTATCCGGGGAAGAATATGAATGTGTACATGCAGCCGCTGAAGGACGAATTGCAAGATACCTGGGATAATGGGTTCAAGACATACGACGCCTTTAGCAAACGGAACTTCATAATGTGTGTCTGGTACATGTACTCGACGCATGACTTGCCGGCGTATGTGCTATTCATTGGCTGGTGTGTGCATGGAAGGTTCCCATGCCCCACATGCAAGGGAGCTCTTGAGTTTCGTTGGCTTCAGGCCGGTCGCAAGTTTCCTTGGTTCGACATGCATAGACAGTTCTTGTATCCTCGCCATAAGTTTAGGAAAGACAAGAAGAACTTCATCAGAGGTAGTGTTGGGGATATGACTATTGGGTATGACCCGCCCAGGAGGGGCAGGGTTATACCGATGATGGTTCATCAAGACAAGGCCCGTGAAGATGTTGAAGATGGTGGTTCAGATAGCAGGCTTATTAAGGACCCAAATCCCAAAGGCGGCTTAAGGCCCATAGGTATAAACCGCCATATGTGTATGACTTGTATTGTAAGGTAGGCATAGTTAGTCATCGAGTCGGACCCGTTGTGTATGAGCCGGCCGGGACTCTGGAGCCGCGGGGCTTCAACCTGTGTATATAAAGGGATGACTCAGCGGCGGTTTTGGGCAAGAAACAAGAGAGATCGAAAGCTAGGTCAAGCGTATTCGCTCCCTGGTAATTGAAACCCAAGTAATACCACCTCAACTGGATTAGGCCTTTACCTTCACCACAAGGGGCGAAACCAGTATAAACTCCTTGTGTCCTTTGTCCCATTTAACCCCTTTAAGATAACCTAGTTGCGATGGCTCCATGACTAAGTCCCTTTGCTAGGACATCTGCCATGACAATTCCATGATAGTTGGCGCCCACCGTGGGGCCAGCGCACGGTGGTTTCGAGGTCTTACATGGAAGCTTCGAAGGGATCAAGGGATACGCTGTGGGCCGGATGACCAAGAGTCGTCGCAGCAAGATCTACATCGACGATGCAGGCTGGGGTCCTGAGGCCAGCTCAATCGAGTATGGGTACCGAGTCCCTTCGGCGGAATCCACGTCTTCATCGGCAAGATCGGCGAACCGGGCCCTGAGCTGGACATCTGCACTGACATCATCGAGATGGCTCAGCGTGCATGACCCGCCGGGGTCAACCCGCTGTGAGGCGCGCCTTCATTGGATTTATCCATGGGGCAGAATTTGTAGGATCTGTGTCTGGCGGTGAGACGGCTGTCTACTCCGATGGAGAATCGTCCATAGGCAAGACTAACTTAATGTATCAACTGCAAGACGGCCGGCTCGGGGGCTGTTCCGGTGGCGATAGTATTCCAGACCCCTATGAGCCGCCGAACCGGGTCACAATTTTCATGGCCGGTACATAGCCAGGGCAAAATTCTACGACTGCAGCGGTAATGATTTTTGGGTCAGCAACGGCAACGGCGGCCGGGGCAGGAGGCCCTGTGCGCCCGCCGGCTCAGGCCTTGTCCGGCTTGCTGGATACTCCGACGGTGTTATTAATAGCAGAGGTTAACCCGGCAAATCAAGCTCAGCATAACGCGGAAGTTGCAAAGCTATTAGATGAGATAGCTCAAGCTAAGGAAGACCTGGCGGCTGAGAATGCTAGGATGACTGCGGAGCGGGCTGCTCTGGATGTCTAGGCACAACGAATTCAGGCAGAGTCCTTCCGGCTCACGTTGGATCAGAACGCTTCGAACGAAGTCATGATGAGGAGGCATCAGACTCGTCTACCTTCGGTTTATGAGGCGAGAAACCTCTTTAACACGCCTGGAGCGGGGGCCAGCAACCCGCTGGTGGTGAGACGGGCGGCCGAAGCACCTGGAACTAGAGCGCCAGTGTCAGATTTCGGGTTCCGGCAAAACCCTTGAGGTTCGAACACTGGGGTGCCCACAAAGATCTCTCCTCCTCTCTAGCTCGCACACTCCGTATGATCTCACGACCTAGCTCGACGAACCAAAAGAACAAGAGACACAAGATTTATACTGGTTCGGGCCACCGTTGTGGTGTAATACCCTACTCCAGTGTGGTGTGGTGGATTGCCTCTTGGGCCGAGGACGAACAGTTACAAGGGAAGAACAGCCTCCAGAGGAGAGGTGTTCTTGTGCTTGGTGAACTTGTGTGGTTCGAGATGATCTGGATCTGATCAGATCTCCACCGCTATGGTGGTGGCTAGTCCTATTTATAGAGGCTCTGGTCCTCTTCCCAAATATTCAGCGGGAAGGGATCCCACAACGGCCACTTCAAAGGGGGGCAACTAGTACAAGCTATCCTCACAAAAGTAGTCTTCGCCTGCCAAAGGCTCTGGTGGTGACGCCGTCTTGGGCTCCACTGTGACCTCCATCCTGTTGTCCTGCTGGTCTTGGTCTTGTTGCACCGATATGGAAACCTTTGCTTGATGCCTCGAGACTCCTCTCCTGCACTTGCCCCTTTAGTACCAAAGATGAAACGAGGACACTGCGTGTACTGGCGCCCACCTAGCGCCTGCCTGGCTCCAGTCGTCATGGCTTGCGTCACACAAACCTCGTGAGCTGTCCCTTGCCTTGATCTCTCCACCCCTCGTGAGCCAGCCTCGTGAGGCCGCCCCTGAGAAGGTCTTGCGTCATCCGCCTCGCGAGGCTTGGCCCCTCGCGAGGGTCTTGAGTGTTTGCTGGTGAAGATGGGCCGTACAGGGCCGCTGGTGGAGCCACGTCGCGGGCCGTAGGCAGGCAAGTCTGGGGACCCCCATTCATAGAACACCGACAGTAGCCCCCGGGCCTAAGGCGCGCTCGGGCTTGGCTTCGAGGCGAAGTCAAAGGGAAAGTGCGGAGCATCACGGGCCCCAATAGCCCGCGGCCCCGTTTGACGTGTGGTGACTGATTGGACGTGGGCGTCTCCACTTCCTCATGCCGCCTCGGTAACTGCCTGACTTCACGAGTCTCTGCTGCATGCAGAAAAAGATCATTATTACCTTAGATCGTGGGGGCCAGCGGTTAGCCTCCCCTTGGCTATAAATGGGTAGGGGGCGGAGCCCCTGTCGCCCGTCTCTTCCTTTGCTTCTCCCACTCCTTCTTCCTCGTTTTACTACCAGCAGCGACACCCATGGTGCCTGCGAAGAGGCTCTCGACTACGGAGAAGGGGAAGGCTCGCCAGGAGGGGCCTGGCTCACCGCCGCCCAAGAGGGGGCGCGGACATCCCCGCAAGCACGCCATGACCCCCGCCGAGGCTCCTCGTGGTCGCGGTGGCGCTTCTTTGCGTGGTCGTGGTCACCCAGGTCATGGTAGTCCCGTTGATAAAGTGAGGCGTGCCGTGGTTGCGCGGCCTCCTCGGCCGCACTTCCATTCGGTAGAGGTGATGCCGGAGTTTATCGTGTGGTCGGAGAACCTGGCTAGCACCTGGCTTCAGCCCCAGCAGTTCTTGGTCGGCGAACTGCCGTTCGTAGGTCCAGACGGTCTCTGGCTGCAGGCGGACGGTTGCTGCAGTAGGGCTTCGTGGGTCGCGGTTGAGGTCTCCACCGCAGGCAACGCAGTCCTGGCTCACGGCTGGCAGACGTTTGCCCGCGCGCGCGGCCTGGGTCGGCGGTGTGCCCTCCACTTCAAGTACGACAGTGACGCAACCCTCTTCGTGAGGGTATTTGGGGAAGATGGTCGACGCGTCGGGTGCTGCCCTGAGGACAACAACAGCGACGAGGTGCTCGGCCTTGGCGATGGCCGCTACGAGAGTGCGACGGGCCCGCCCTCGGCGCCGGCCATGTCTCGTCTAGCTATGGTGACTCTTCTTTCGGCGACAACTCCAGCAGTGGCGGCTATGACCAGCCGCCACGCCGCCGCGCCCGCTTCGAAGGTGGCAACGGGTCGTCTCGTCGCCGCACTCCAGTGAAGAGCGAGGAGGTGTCTGGCTGAGCTCAGGAGAGCGCCATGGGCCCATCCTCGCAACCTGCCGTGGGAGCACGTTCCGCTTTTGTTTCGTTTTCCTTTCCTTCGTGCATTAAGAGAGAGACAAGTATGGGGCCCCGCCGTGGCGTGCAACAATTATGATTTTCTAAGTCGCCGTGCTATGTTTATTATTATTCCTGTGTTGTGTTGCAGCGCCATGTTTTATGTATGCGTGTAGGAATAACTTAGCTTGATGCGCTTGAAGTAGATTCCGCCTCTCGAGACGAGCGTTCCTCAATGCCTGACGAGGCCTCCTGTGCTCGGAAGGCGCCTGAGAACTGCAAAAATTCTCTAGGAAATTTTTATCCTTCCGAATCCTAGTCGTAGGCATTGCCGATCATGACCCAGTGCTTCGTATCGCGGTACCGGGGGGCACGGATTGAAAGGGGTGCGCCAGCTTGCGAACTCGAGTGAGAGTGCCTTGCGAAAGGCAGGAAAACGAAAATGCTCACGAGGGCACCTATCCAGCCCCCTTGCGAGGCACGCGAGGGAGAGCACGAGTCAAAAACGAGGAATAGAGAGCAGAAAGGAGGAAAAAAGGCAATGGAACCAGGCCATCAAGGAACACCAGAAAGAAAATTCTTACTAAAGAGGGGCGAACCAACTACGGAAAGCAAATGAAAAGCCACGTCCGGCACCTAGTCTAGTCTTCTTGTCTTCTCACCAGCGCGGAGCTAAGTGCTTCCACTAGGCGTGGGAGGGAGCCCCCGAGGCCCGAGGGCGGGACTCCTGAGACTCCGGGGCGTGTAAAGCCCCACTCGTTATTACGTGAGAGTGTCACGAGCGGAGATTCTTCACAGGCACCGGGCCTTGCTTCATGGGTAGAACTTCTGGAGGTGCTGGATGTTCCAGGCGTTCTGGATGGGGATCCCGTCCTGCATCTCCTGGCGCGCGGTGCCAGGCCTGGAGACGTGGGCGACCCGAAACTAGCCCTCCCACATGGGCGAGAGCTTGTGCAGCCCTTCCCTGGAGAGCACCCGCCTCAGGAAAAGATCACCCACCTCGAGCGTCCTAGAGCAGACGCTGCAGCAGTGGTACCGGCGCAGTGCCTGCTGGTACCTCACAGCTCGGAGCGAGGCTTCACGGCAGTGTTCCTCCCCCAGCACGAGGTCCATCCCCCGCATGGCGTCCTGCTGCATTTCATCAAACGCCAGGACCCGTGCGGAGTGATGCCTGACCTCGTGTGGGAGAACCGCTTCTGCTCCATAGACGAGGAAGAACGGGGTCTCGCCTATGGGCCTGGTGGCGGTGGTGCGGATGGACTACAGCATGGACTGGAGCTCGTCGTGCCAGCCCCTGCTGCAGGCCTCGAGCTTCTTCTTGAGGGTCCTTGTCTTGAGACCCCTCAGGACCTCCGCATTGGCGCGTTCGTCTTGGCCGTTGCTCCTGGAGTGTGCCACGGAGGCGTAGCAGATCTGCGTTCCAAGGTTAGCACAGTATGTTTTGAAGAGATTGCTAGTGAACTGTGAGCCATTGTCGGTGATGATGCGATTAGGGACCCCAAATCGGCTTACGAGGCCCATGATGAACTTGACTGCTGACCCGGCTGGGATGGTGCGGGCGGCTTCTACTTCCACCCATTTGGTGAATTTTTCGATGGCAACATAGAGGTAGCGGTAACCTCCAGGCGCTCGAGGGAATGGGCCCAGGATATCCAGCCCCCAGACCGCGAACGACCATGAGAGCGGGATAGTCTGGAGGTCTTGAGCCGGCTGGTGGATCTACTTGGCGTGGAATTGGCAGGCCTCGCAGGATTTCACCAGCTCGACCGCGTCGTTGAGTGCTGTGGGCCAGTAGAACCCGCTGCGGAAAGCCATGGCGACTAAGGTGTGTGACGACGAGTGGTGCCTGCAGTCTCCGCCAAGTATGTCAGCCAGCAACTCATTCCCCTGTTCCCTGGAAATGCATCATAGAGAAATGCCATTTGGGCGCTTCCTGTATAGCTCACCATCCTGAATGCAGTACGGCATAGCCTGCCGGGCCACGCGCTCCGTGTCCTCCTCCTTCTCTGACAACATGCCTTGCGTCAGGTACGCCTTGAACTCCTCGATCCAGCACCCCTCATGAGGCTCGAGCGCTAAGAGGAGGCGCGTTCCTGAGGTCGGTCCGGCTCTACGGCGGCGTCCATGGGAGCCGGTTGGGGAAGCGAAGCTTCGGCGCACCCCTACCTGGCGTGCCAAATGTCAGATTTCGGCTTCCGGCAAAACCCTTGAGGTTCGAACACTGGGGTGCGCATAAAGATCTCTCCTCCTCTCTAGCTCGCACACTCCGTATGATCTCACGGCCTAGCTCGACGAACCCAAAGAACGAGAGACACAGGATTTATACTGGTTCGGGCCACCGTTGTGGTGTAATATCCTACTCCAGTGTGGTGTGGTGGATTGCGTCTTGGGCTGAGGACGAACAGTTACAAGGGAAGAATGGCCTCCTGAGGAGAGGTGTTCTTGTGCTTGGTGAACTTGTGTGGTTCGGGATGATCCGGGTCTGATCAGATCTCCCCCGCTATGGTGGTGGCTAGTCCTATTTATAGAGGCCCTGGTCCTCTTCCCAAATATTGAGCGGGAAGGGATCCCACAACGGCCACTTCGAAGGGGGACAACTAGTACAAGCTATCCTTACAAAAGCAGACTTCGCCTGCCAAAGGCTCTAGTGGTGACGCCGTCTTGGGCTCCACTGTGACCTCCGTCCCGCCATCCTGCTGGTCTTTGTCTTGTTGTAGCGATATGGAAACCTTTGCTTGATGCCTCGGGACTCCTCGCCCGCGCTTGCCCCTTTAGCACCAAAGAGGAAACAAGGACACTGCGCCCTGGCGCCTGCTTGGCGCCCGCCTGGCTCTAGTCGTGATGGCTTGCGTCACACAAACCTCGCGAGGTGTCCCTTGCCTTGATCTCTCCGCCCCTCGCGAGCCAGCCTGGTGAGGCCGCCCCTGAGGAGGTCTTGCATCATCTGCCTTGCGAGGCTTGGCCCCTCACGAGGGTCTTGAGTGTTTGCTGGTGAAGATGGGCCGTACAGGGCCGCTAGTGGAGCCACGCCGCGGGCCGCAGGCAGGCAAGTCTGGGGACCCCCGTTCCCAGAACGCCGACAACCGGTTCAGCCATGGGCGGTAGACCCGCCAGGTTTGAATAATACTCCACCTCAGTATGTTCCTACACCTTCAGGTCATTATTCTAACCCGTTGGATAATATGATTGCTGCGGCAACGCGATAGGCGGCTCTCCCGGTTGAAGGTGAGTCCCCAACGGCGGTTGAAACACGAAGGGCCAGAGAACTTCTTCAGACGGATTTGGAGCAGCAAGTGGCTTATCGTTATAGTCATGAGCGGATTCACTCGATCCCTCGTCCAAGGCGGAGTTACAGCCGGCACATTGACTCACCAGCGGTTTCAAGTACTGAACATCGCTGTAACCAGCCCCATGGACATGACCCGGCACGTTGTGGTGCTAATGCCCAGACTCTGGTGGATCAGGGCAGGGCGCGTCGGGAGGCTGAGCTGGCGGCTCAGTACGCGGCTCATCAACATGCTCCGGCTTATCCAACGACTTCGGTAGAGGCAGGCGCAACCTCTAGAACTTTGGGTGTGCCATGTTTAGTGTCGGCCCTGCAGAACGAGCGTTTGCCTAAGGATTTCAAGTGTCCTCGTAAGGTACCTAACTACACAGCTGACCTGCCCCCTGAAGCGTGGGTCGAGAGTTATGAGATGGCCATGGAACTACTGGATGTTAGCGATGCTGTGTGTGCCAAATATTTCACCATGATGTTGGAGGGGATGACCCGTACTTGGTTAAAAGGGCTGCCCGCCAACTCCATTGGATCATGGGCCGAGTTGAAAGCCCGGTTTATCCAAAATTTTAAAGATACATGCAAGGAGCCTATGTCGATTGTTGATCTGGATTCCCGTGTCCAAGAAGAAGGCGAGTCAACAACCCATTGGGTGCGCCGGGTCTCAACTATCCTGCACTCATCGGATCGTATCAATGCCGGCTCAGTGATCTTGATGTTAGAGAAGAATTGTCGTTTTATGCCCCTTAAGTAGAAGTTAGGGTGGCTCAAGCACCACTGCAGTGACATGGGGGAGCTGCTGGCGGCTCTGGTTAAGTATGCTGACTCTGATAGTATCAAGGACCCCGAGTCTGATGAGGAAAATCCACGAAAGGGAAAGAAGAGTAGCAGTACCAAACGGCAGCAACATAACCCGGCGGGTTAGGGAGACAACGGTAAGCGCAAAGCTGATAATAATTTGGATTTTGTGGCTAACACCAATATGCAGAATAATCGACAGCATCGTAAAGGAAAGCCACCTCCTCGGATTGGGGGCCAAGTTTTGATCTTGAGTGGCTGCTGAATTAGCCCTGCCCAAGGCATGGTACACGGGAAAGGCTGTCTACCCACCTCTGGAAGGATTGCTTCATCATGAAGGAGTACAAAAATTCCAATTTTTTCAAGATAATCATGGGCCGGCGACGGCTCAGGTTCTGGATCTCACGGTCCGGGTTACGGTGGTGGTGGTGGTTCTAATTTCGGTTTTCAAGGCCAAGGTAATCAGGGTGGTTACAACCAGCAGAACAATCAGGGGAATCAGCAGCAGAAATCTGGTTATCAGATTAACCCGAAGCAGTTGAATAGTGGGCAGTACCACATTTTCATCACAAGTTTATCCAAGCGGGACCAGAAGCTCCATAAAAGGGCAGTAAACGCCGTTGAGCAGGCGGTACCCCATTACTTGCGATGGTCTGAGCAGCCCATTGTATGGAGGCATGAGGATCACCCGCCCTGGGTTGATAATCCGGGTCACTTGGCGCTGGTAGTGGGACATCAGGTTGGAGGATACAAATTCACTAAGGTGCTCATGGATGGAGGCAGCAACATCAATATCCTTTACTATGAAACTTACTGTCGCATGGGGTTGACTAACAAAAATCTTAAGCCGCCGAACACTGTTTTTCATGATGTGGTGCCAGGTAAGTCGGCATATCCAGTTGGGAAAATATCTTTAGAGGTTGCTTTCGGAGATGGGTATGATTCCAGATCTGATACGTTGACCTTTGAAGTGGTTAAAATCAAGAGCCCTTATCATGCTCTGTTTGGATGGCCGGCTTATGCTAAGTTCATGGCAAGGCCTTGTTATGTTTATTTGCAGTTGAAGATGCCGAGTCACAAGGGCACTATAACAGTGCATGGGAGTCGCAAGATAGCCTTGGAGTGTGAAGAAGGCGATGCTGTTTATCTTGAGTCTGTTTGTGCGACAGAGGAGTTGAAGTTTTACAAAGATAATGTTGACCCAGCGGATATGACGTCTTTGAAGAAGCCAACCACAGAGCATGCATGACCCTTTGTTGAAGTTTAAGTCAGCAGACGACACCAAGCTAGTTGACTTTGTTCCTGGCGACTCATCCAAGCAGTTCAATATCAGTGCTAATTTGGATCCGAAATAGGAAAGCGTGCTCATCGGGTTCATCTGTGAGAACTGGGACATCCTTGCATGGAAGCCTTCAGACATGCCAGGGTACTGAGGGAACTTGCTGAGCACACTCTCAATATTGATCTGAAGTTTAAACTAGTCAAACAATTCCTTCGCCATTTCAATGAGGAGAGGCGCAAGGCTATCGGTGAGGAGGTAGCCCGGCTCTTGGCGGTCGGGTTCATTGTTGAAGTTTTTCACCCTGAGTGGTTGTGTAGGATCGAAAGTATGTCTAGAGGGGGGTGATTAGACTACTTGACCAACTTAGCACAAGTATCTCACACAATAAAAAGTTCAACCAAAGGCAAAGAAGCAAAACACTCTCTCGAAGCCTATGATCTATACATATTTCTCCCCCTTTGGCAACAAGTTACCAAAAAGTTCAAATATGCATAGTGCTATGCGTCTCTCAGGCTTGGTCTTCGGGAGGTGGTGTAGAGAGAACTCCAAGGACGAAGGCATCTGTTGATGTAGTTGGAGTTGGTGGAGTGGCTGATGGATGTGGCACTGGAGCTGTAGCTGCTGGTGCTGATGCTGTAGCTCTAGAATCTGTCACTGGCACGATAGCAAACCTTTGAATCCTTGGCACTCGCTGTAATGCATCTGTGGTTGCCTTGCCTCTCTTCTCTTCTGCTTCCTCCTGAAGCTGCTCAACTACTGTTTGAATCTCAGTTACCTTCAGATCAAGATCATAAAATTTAGTTTCTATGATCCTCTCCAAGATCTCCTGGTTTTGAGTCAGGGTGGCCAAGCCCTTCTCAATCCTCAGTGTAGACTGGATTAGATATGCAAGTTGATCTTGCTTGCTCTTCAGGAAAACCTGAGATGCCTCTTCAACACTTGGCATCTTGGCAGCTTTCTCAGCCTTTGCTTTGGCTCTTTTCTCCTGTGCTTGAACTGATGATGGTTCCTCCTCATTCATCACAACAGTATTATCTTCTAGATCAGGATACAGGGGTAGATGCTCCTTATCCAACAAATATGTTCCTGTGCCCATCTTGGAGTTGATGAGCTCCTGAATGTGTGGAGCATACCCACAGCTTCTCTTCTGGTCAGCACCAGTCCTCTTGATTGTCTCTACAATCAGACTCATGACCTTGAACTTCTGAGGGACATCAAAAAGTTGTAGAAGGTTGATAGAGTGCCCTCTGATCATCTTGTGATCTCCTGACTTGGGTAGCAGAGTGTGCCTTAGGATCCAGTTGATAGTAGGCAGACCAGACAATAAGAAATGTACAGATCCAAGCTTGTGAGTCTCCAAAGCTTTATCTGGAATCTCCTTGTACATGTTAGCCATAGTGTTGTGGTCCTTCTTCTTCTTGGCATACACATCCAAGTCATCTTCATGTTCTTCTGGGCATTTATCAATTTTGCCCATTCTTCAACTGTGGATTGGTACCTAGTACCTTCTGACATCCATATGATCTTCCCATCTAGGTAGAAGTGGGCAGTGGAGTAAAACTGCATGATCAGCTCATCATTCCATTTTGTGAGCTTCTGTCCAACAAACTCATCTACTCCACATGCTTTGAAGCTGTCATAAACTCCTGGGAAGTGATCTTCATTCTCCTGGATGAATTTCCAATCAACCCATCTCATGTCACACACAATGGGCTTCTTGTCAAGCAGAATAGTTTCATAAAAGTCTTGCTGTTCCTTTGTGTGAAACCTGTAGTCAACTGCAGTCCTTCTCCTCACAGCATAAGGATCAAACTTTCTCCACAATCTCAGTCCAGCATCTTTTCTGATGTGCATGTCTTCAGCTACTGGATGAGTATCATTGTGGTCTGGAATCTTGGGCTTCAATTTTCTCAAAAAAGAGACTCATCATCTTCTTCTTCAGCTTCGGGCACTGGGGCCTTGTTCTTTTCTTCAACAGGTATGCTTCTAGTGTTCCTCTTGGGCTTAGGAGGCTTCTGATCTTGAGCTTTGGGGGCAGCTTTGGGCTTTGATGTTGCAGCCCCTGACTTTATAGCATCTCCCATAAGCTTCTGAGCTTTGGGTGCTAGAGCATCTCTTCTTCTTAATCTTTAGAGGGATCTTTCATCATGGAGGGCTTGCCAATGACTCTGGCAATGGTCTTCTTGACTCTCTCCTTTCTCTTCTTTCCCTCTCTAGCTTCTTTGGGTTGAAGAGTGAACTCCATTGTTTCTTGAGTAGAGGCTCTGGCCTTAGACATATGAATTCTCTTTGCTAGAGCCTTCCTATTCATCCCTGGCTTAACTGTAGCAGGCGTTCCATACTCCTTTTTCAGCACCTTCTTCTTGGAGCTTACTTCCTCCTAAGTGGCAACATAATCCTCATCCTGAGATTCTGAGGTTCTCTTCTTCCTAGATCTGGTGGCTGCCTTAGGCAAGTTGCTGGGAGTGCTCCTGCTGCCAACATTAGAAGTGCTCGAGGGATCTGAACCCTCACTTAGCTGCACATGTTCCTCAGACTTGTTCCGACTGTCACTCTGATCAGACATCTTTGCAAACTCACTGATAGCAGACCCTGTGAATAGATGTATATGAGATAGAGTGGATGAGCATCACAAAGTGTAGAGTTTTTGCAAAACAGATGACTTAAAAACTTAGCTTTAGTTCTCCACAGAAAGCATTTTGGAGCTATCGATTTGTAAACTCGGTGATACCAAAGCAGCTTTTGGAACCTAAACTGGTGAACTCGGTCAGAATGAGTCACAGTTCGGTGGCACCGAGACTGCTAGGGTTTCACAGAGAATTGAACTCGGTCACATCGATTTGCAGTTTTTTGTCAGACCGAAAATTGCAAGTGCTATAGCCTAAGCCAAATCGGTGAGACCGATTTCTACAACTCGGTCGGTCCGAGATGAGTTCGGCGGAGACCTAACCCTAAATTTTCAAATCAAATCTAACCTAAAGGATGTTTTCAGTGGATAGAGTGTTTGCATACGTGGTAAGGATCATGGCAAAACAATGTGCTATGAATTAGAGATAAAAGAATAGCACAAGGTTCGAACCCATACCCTAGTTCGGCGGGGGGTTCGGTACGGCGACAACGGTGGAGCAGATTTCCGTTGACGGTGACGGAGACCAGCGGCAGGAGGTCGCTGGCGGCAAGGAGAAGATCCGGAGACCCGAGGAGGCACAGCAGGACACGCGCGCGGTGAAGTTTTGGAGAAATTTCCAAAATTCAACCCATGGATATATATATCCCGACCCTGTCGGTGTGACCGAGTGGAACAACTCGGTGGCACCAAGATGCAGACTCGCAAGCGGTTACTGCAACTCGGTGTGATCGAAAAGTTCAAATCGGTTGCACCGAGATTGAAAACTTAGATCAACTTAGTGATGTTGGTGTGACCGAAATGGATGGCTCGGTCATACCGAAATGCACAAAGAGGTTTTGGAAGTTTTGTGATGTAGCATGAATAGAGTTTGAGACGAGAAAAGCATAGATAGCTAGAGGAATTCCTTAGGCATTCTTGTCCATCCATTTGGAAAAAGAGAAAAAGCCAAACAATCAACGCAACAAATGGATGCCCTCGAATGAGTAAAACATGCAATCAACATGCTCACACAATAAGATGGCAAATGAAATATGTGGCAAAGCATGCACAATCACTCTAGCATCTATCAAGCAATTTGGCGATGACTAGGTCATCTATATATGAGTATATTGACTAAGGAGTCAAGAACATTTGATCGTAGGTCATACTCATCGTTTAAGAACAAGTGGGTTACCACTTTTACATAATGCATTGTTGTGTTCACATCATTAGGGTTGCTTTAGCTCAATTGATTAGAGTAAAGCTCCCCCTAGATGTGATATCCCCCCTAGGAGGGATGAACTAACCTTGGGTTTTGTCGATGATGACTTCATGTAGGTGTTGAAGATGTAGGTGCTCAAAGTTGATGTAGATCATTCGGAGCAATCCTTTGGAGTGAGTTGCACTTTCAATACCTACACGGGTTAGTCCCACAAGGAACAAACAAGGATATCCATAGACATAGAGTGATATTCACATGAGATGATGTCCATGAATGCATTAGGTTACCTTGTCCCTTGTCTTACCAACAAGAGGGTTTTTGACTCCTTGAACTAGTGCAAGATATGGAATTTTTTTGCACTTGTCCTTGCCAAAATGATATGAGTGAAGTATGTTTGCGGAGTCACCCTCAAGAACTCTCTAGTTCTTCTTCTTTGGGATCCACACCATCTTGATGGGAATCCTTGGAGTTGTAGTCGTACTTGATGAAGTAGAACTTGATATAGTATTGAGAACCCACTTGACCAATGCCTTAGGAGCTTCTTCAAATGCATCAATCTCCTCTTGAAGCTTGTCCTTGCCCTTTAGCTTGTGGTCTTGTGGTGGAAGATCATCTTGAGCTTGTGTTCCTTGGAAAGTAGTAGGATCATACTTCTCTTGTTGAGGAACAAACTTCGTCTTGGGGTATTGATCTTCTTCCCACTCAACTCCATTGGCATTGAACTTCCGTTCAAAACCAGCGCCTTGATTCTTCCGGTGTCTTCCTTGTTTGCGTACAATTTCCTCAAATTGCTTACTGTCGGGTGGTAGGTGCGACATATGCCAACGGGTGGCTTATCGTTGTGGGAGCCAGTAAGACGTCGCCGGTGCCTGGAAACGGGATGAGGCGAAGACATGCACGCCGGTGAATCTTACCCAGCTTCGGGGCTCTCCGTGGAGATAACACCCCTACTGCTGCTCTGTGGGGTCTCCGCATGGTCACTGGATGAACAAGTAGCTACACGGTGCTCCTTGAGCTATTTGGCGAGAGGAGGAAGAAGGGCACGGCTTGCTCTCTTCTCCTCCCTCTGTGGTGTCTGAGACTAGTAGTGGTTGATCTCTCTTGCTTGGATGCCCCGGGGGGTTTATATAGGCCTACCCCCCGGGGGTACAATGGTAATCCGGCTGGGCGCAGGGCCCAGCCGTCTGTGTCTACGCTCTCCGGCTTCTGCGCCGGCTGCTGGGGCCCGCCGGCTAGTGGGTCCCGCCGGCTGCCGGCTCCTTGGTGGACAGGCAGGCCCCACTGTTAGGTCATTGTCGACGGCTGGTTACTGTTGCTCAATCTTGGTGGCGAAGGCTTCGCCAAAGTGGGCATGGCTACAGTGCTGCTGCCCGGTGGGCGATCACAGTAGCCCCACCGCGTCTTGTCTCCTTAATGGGGCGTCTTCTTCGAGGGAGGTGGCAAGCCGGCTGTGGGGAGCCGGCTCTATCTTGGGCCGACTGGGGGAGGCCTGGCCGCCTTCGGGTGTCTCTCTGCCCGATGGGGCCCACCGCCCGTGGGCTGTACTGGTAGCCCGTCGTGGATGACATCAGGGTCGACGTGGCGTCAGTGCCGCGCCGGACGGGTCATGGCCACCCGTACGGCGAACTGTGCCAGGCATGCTCCGGGATTCGGGGGTGGCAGGCTTCACTGTAGCCATGCCCCGTCACATCGCCGTTATGTGGATGCAGACTTCGAGGGTACGATCTTGACCACTTTATGGGAGCCGGCTTCTTGGAGTGGGCCTTTTAGCAGCCGGCTTCTCGGAGCCGGCCCTCCCGCGGCTTCTCTTCATGAGGGCTGAGGTCGGGCCGCCTTTCGATAGCCGGCCTGGAGACAGCCGGCAAGAGGAAGGCGGCCCTGCGTCTTGGATTCTTGAGGGCCGAATCGGCTCGTAATTTTTTCAGAAGGGCCAGGGGGAGCCGGCTAGGCTACCCATGGTTATTTACTCTGACACTTACTTCTGGCAAGACTCTTGTAAACACCTTTCTCTATAGTTCCCTTCAATAAGCTATTTTCTTTCTCAAGCATAACTTGGCTAAGAGAATCATTAGTGGAATCAAGAGAACTACTAGAAGCAACAACATTGGTTTTAGCATGACTATTGTTACTACTAGAAGAAGAGTCTTTCTTGTTCTTGTTGCTAGATTTAACTTGAGGCATGTAAGTAGACAAGAGTAAACGCTTGGCAATGTAAGAAGACCTTTTCTTGCGAAGATCATCATTGATTGCCTTTGAGAACTAATGCTCTTGCTCAAGGTTGAGCTTTTCAAAGCGTAGTTTCTCATGAGTCTTTAAAAGTTCTCGATGATCTTCCAAGGTAGTTTCGTGAGCTAACTTAAGAGTGTTTAGTTCTTTAGTTAGACACTCAATATCCTTGTTGTCATTGTCATTCGTTTTATCTTGATTAGCATAATTAATAGCAAGTTCATCATAGTTTTCATAACTAGAGTTGTCAACAAGTAAATCATCATCACCTAGCAAATCATCTTCATCACTATTGAAATCAACATACTCAAGGTGTGATACCTTTGGGCCTTTAGCCATGAAGCATCTTCCAATTCCTTCATTTGGTGACTCAAATATGTCGTAGGAGTTGGTTGACACAAGTGCTAGACCGGCAACCCCTTCATCTTGAGTGTATTCGGAGTCGGAGTGGTAACTTCTTTTAGAGTGATTGTCGGAGTCAGAGCCGGATTCCCATTCACCAACATGAGCTTGATGTCTTTGTTTTGTGTAGCTCCTTGATGATTTGTCCTTCCTTTCCGAATCCTTGCTTCTCCGTGATGTTCTTCATTCATAACAGCCATCTCTACTCCTCCTCTCTCTAGGTGGTGATTCTTCTCTTCTACTTCTTCTTTTGGGAGAATCTTCTCTTCTTTTGTAGGGAGCTGTACACTCATTGGATTAGTGTCCGTGTCTTCCACAATTGTAGCAATTACATTCACGACTTTAGGATCTTTTATCATTATAGGACCTTGACTTGGAACTTCTTTCCTTGCTTCTACTCTTGTAGAACTTGTTGAAATTCTCCACCATTAGGCTCAATTCTTCAGTGAAGGCTTGTTTCTCATTTGATGACGTGGGAGCATCACATGAGGCTTTGTAAGCACCACTTGACTTGTTGTGGAGCTCTTCCTTATCCTTAAGTGACATCTCATGAGCAACAATTCTTCCAATGAATTCTATTGGCTTGAGATCTTTGTAATCAGGCATCATTTGGATAAATGTGCACACGGTATCATATTTTCCATCCAAGGCTCTTAGGATCTTCTTGATGATGAATCTATCGGTCATCTCTTCACTTCCTAAGCCGACAATCTCATTTGTGATGAGAGCAAGCCTAGAGTACATTTCAGCGACACCTTCACCATCCTTCATTTTGAACTTGTCAAGTTGACTTTGAAGCACATCCAATTTGGATTCCTTGACGGAGTCGGTACCTTCGTGCATATCAATCAAAGTATCCCAAATTTCCTTTGCATTCACAATACGGCTGATTTTGTTGAATTCTTCGGGGCACAATCCATTGAAGAGAATATCACAAGATTGAGCATTGTATTGCAACATCTTCAACTCTTTTGCGGTAGCTTCGCAGCTCAGTTCTCTCCCATCAAAGAATTCACCTTGCAAGCCAATACACACAATAGCCCAAACAGCGAGGTTATGTCCAAGAATATGCATTTTCATCTTATGCTTCCAACTAGCAAAATTAGTACCATCAAAGTAAGGACCTCTACGGTGGCAATTTCCCTCGCTAGACGCCATACTCTCCTAGGTTGTAAAACCTAGGCTATGATCACCAAAACCTTTGGAAATCAAAGAAAATGGAGACCAAAGCTCTGATACCACTTGTAGGATCGAAATTATGTCTAGAGGGGGGGTGATTAGACTATTTTACCAAATAAAAATCTAGCCTTTTGCCCAACTTTGATTCTTGGCAGATTTTAACAACTTAGCACAAGTCAAGTAATCTACCTACACATGCAATTCTAAGAGTATAGCAGTGGAATGTAAAACAATTGCATATGAAGGTAAAGGAAGGAGTTTGGAGGGAGCAAACGCAATGTAGACACGGAGATTTTTGGCGTGGTTCTGATAGGTGGTGCTATCGTACATCCACATTGATGGAGACTTCAACCCACGAAGGGTAATGGTTGCGCGAGTCCACGAAGGGCTCCACCCACGAAGGGTCCACGAAGAAGCAACCTTGTCTATCCCACCATGGCCATCGCCCACGAAGGACTTGCCTCACTAGGGTAGATCTTCACGAAGTAGGTGACCTCCTTGCCCGTACAAACTCCTTGGTTCAACTCCACAATCTTGACGAAGGCTCCCAAGTGACACCTAACCAATCTAGGAGACACCACTCTCCAAAAGGTAATAGACGGTGTATTGATGATGAACTCCTTGCTCTTGTGCTTCAAATGATAGTCTCCCCAACACTCAGCTCTCTCTCATAGGATTGGATTTGGTGGAAAGAGGGGTTGAATGGAAAGCAACTTGGGGAAGGCTAGAGATCAAGATTTATATGGTTGGAATGGAATATCTTGACCTCAACACAAGTGTAGGTGGTTCTCTCTCAGAAAATATATGTTTGAAGTGTAGGCATGTTCTGATGGCTCTGTCCATAAATGAAGAGTGGGTGGAGGGGTATATATAGCCTCCACACAAAATCTAACCATTACACACAAATCACCAAACTCGGTGGGACCGAATCATGAAACTCGGTCAGACCGATTTAGTTCAAAATGTGAACGTTAGGATTTTCGGTGGGTATGACATGTCAACTCGGTGGGACCGATTCCATTAGGGTTAGGGCATAATGTAATCTCGGTGAGACCGATTACACAAATTTGGTAGGACCGATTTTGGTAATAGGCAAACAGAGAGTTGGTCAAGCAAACTCGGTGGGACCGATTCACTCATCTCGGTTAGACCGCAACGTTACGAAGGGGAAACATAGAGTTTGCATTGAAATCTCAGTGGGACCGATCGCTCATCTCGGTTGGACCGAAACTTTACGAAGGGAAACATGGAGGTTGCAATCCCATCTCGGTGAGACCAAGATCCCTATCGGTGAGACCGAAATGACTAGGGTTTGTGGTAGTGGCTATGTTAAGTGAACTCGGTGGCGCCGGGTAGGAAATTTCGGTGGGGCCGAGTTTGACTTTTGGTTTGGGATATATGTGGATGTGAGAAAGTATTTGAGGGTTTTGGAGCATATCACTAAGCATTTTGAGCAAGTAACTCATTAAGCAACACCTCATCCCCTTTTGATAGTATTGGCTTTTCCAATAGACTCAATGTGATCTTGGATCAATAAAAGTAAAATGTAGATTCTTGAGCTTGAGCCAACATGTCTTCTTAGCATTTTGAGGGGTCCACTTTCTAATCCATGCCTTGCTAAACATTGAGCTTTCTTGAAATATTTATCTTTAAATAGCATTAGCTCAATGGGCTATATGTTGTTAGGAATTACCAAAACCACCCAGGGATAGTTGCACTTTCAGGTTGGCTAACCCGGTGTTGGTGCTTAAGAAAAATGGCACCTGGCGCATGTGTGTCGATTATACGGACTTAAACAAGGCTTGCCCGGCTGATCCCTTTGCTCTTCCCCGTATTGATCAAATTATTGATGCTACGACGAGTTGTGAGCGTCTGAGTTTTTTGGATGCTTATTCTGGCTATCATCATATCAAGATGGTAGTTAAGGACCAGGAGAAGACAACCTTTATCACTCCCTTTGGAGCCTTCTGTTATGTGTCTATGCCTTTTGGGCTCAAGAGTGCCCAGGCGACTTACCAGTGGTGTGTGTAGAATTGTCTCGATGATCAGATTGGGTGCAATGTTCATGCCTATGTGGATGATATTGTGATGAAATCCAGGCAAAAGGAAACCTTGATAGATGATTTAAAGGAAACCTTTGACAATCTCCGGATTTATAAGATGACGCTTAACCTGGCCAAGTGTGTTTTTGGTGTACCAGCAGGCAAGCTCTTGGGGTTCCTGATTTCCGGACGGGGTATTGAAGCTAACCCGGAGAAGATAGAGGCTATCACCTCTCTAGGTAACCGACGTGTGTCAATGATGTTCAGCGTTTGGCGGGTCGTATTGCGGCCTTAAGCCGGTTCATAAGCCAGTTGGGTGAGAAGGCTATCCCTCTGTACCAGATGATGAAGAGGACAGATCACTTTATCTCGAGCGATGCTGCTGATCAGGAATTTGAGGCCTTGAAGAAACAATTGGCTGAGCCACCGGTTCTTGCTGCTCCCATTGATAAGGAGCCTTTGTTGTTATATGTGGCTGCCAATAGTAGAGCTGTCAGTGTAGCAATTGTGGTGGAAAGTAAGGAGTAAGGAAAGGAGCATCCGGTTCAACGGCTGGTTTACTACATCAGTGAGGTGCTTATTGAGTCCAAGCAGAGGTATCCGCATTGGCAAAAGCTAGTATATGGGGTTTTCATGGCTAGTCGAAAGCTCAAGCAGTATTTCTTGGGTCATCCTATCACTATGGTTAGTTCTGCTCCTTTAGGGGATATTATTCAAAACAGAGAAGCCACAGGTCCAGTAGCCAAGTGGGCCATTGAGCTTGGACCTCATAGTTTGAAATATATGCCTCGAACAGCCATTAAGTCTCAAGCGCTTGTGGATTTCATAAACGATTGGGCAGAGCTGCAGATGCCTGAAGAGAAGCCGGATAACACTTACTGGACTATTCACTTTGATGGGTCTAGGCAGCTGGAGGGCTCGGGGGCTAGAGTTGTCCTGACTTCCCCACAAGGTGATAAATTCTCTTATGTTCTCCAGTTGATGTTCCCTTGTACTAACAATGCAACTGAGTATGAGGCCTTGCTCCACAGTCTTCGGATGGCTAAGGAGATGAAGTTAAGCCGGGTGAGGTGTTTTGGCGACTCGGATCTGGTAGCTTAGCAAGTTTCTGGCACTTGGGACTCAAAGGATCCACTGATGGCGGCTTATCGCCAGGAGGTTGATGCTATCGCAAGTCACTTCAAGGGTTATCAAGTTGAACATGTTGATCGCAGGAAAAATGAGGTGGCTGATGCTTTAAGCTGGTTAGGGTCTCAGCGTAAGCTGGTGCCACCTAACACTTTCCTGGATATTCTACATAACCCTTCTGTCAAATTGCCTACATAAGAGGATCTTGCTATTCCTGACCCAGAAGCACAATTGGTGGCGGCTCTCCATGCTATTCCTGACTGGACGGTTCCATATTTGGCTTATATGACCCGGGCGAGTTACCTGAGGATGAAACTTTGGCCAGGCAGATAACCCGGCGGTCTAAGTCAATGACAATTGTTAATGGAGAATTGCATCATCGCAGTGTCATAGGGGCGTTTCAATGTTGTGTGAAGGCTATGAGATTCTCCGAGAGATTTATGAAGGAGATTGCGGTCATCATGCCGACTCTAAATCTCTCGTAGCCAAGGCTTTCTGTCATGGGTTTTATTGGCTGACAGCTCACGCTGATGCTGAGGATCTAGTCAGTAAATGTGATGGTTATCAGGACTTTTCACGATGAGCTCATGTGCCGGCTCAAGAATTGAGGATGATTCCGATTGCTTGGCTGTTTGCAGTCTGGGGCTTGATATGGTTGGGCCTTTCAAGAGGTCCAAAGATAAAAATACTCACCTTTTGGTGGCGGTTGACAAGTTTACAAAATGGGTTGAAGCAGAGCCGGTTAGCAAGTGTGACGCGGCGACGGCGGTTCAATTTATCAAAAAGGTGATTTTCCGTTTTGGCTTTCCCCACAGTATTATAACTTATAATGGCACTAATTATCCAAGGGTGCTATGAAAGAATTTTGTCAACGTGATCATATTCAACTTGATGTATCATCAATGGCTCACCCCCAGTCTAATGGTCAAGCCAAGAGGGCCAATCAAGAGATCCTGAGAGGCATCAAGCCCCGGCTTATGGTTCCTTTGTAGAGGACGCCGGATTGTTGGGTGGAGGAGTTACCCTCAGTGTTCTGGAGTATCAATACTACCCCCAACAGATCTACGGGTTACACGCCTTTCTTCATGGTTTACGAAGCAGAGGCGGTTCTCCCTAGGGACATCCGTCACGACTCTCCCCGGGTGGAGGCTTATGTTGAAGCTCACAATGAAAAAGCATGTCAGGATGCACTTGACCTTTTAGATGAGGAGTGTGACCTTGCGGCGGCTCATTTGGCGATTTACCAACAAGATCTGCGTCGTTATAACAGCCACCGGGTTAAAACCAGAACCTTTCAAGAAGGTGACTTGGTGCTCCAGCTTACCGAGGATCAATCTGATATGCACAAGCTATCCCTACCTTGGGAAGGGCCCTTTGTGGTCAGCAAAAATCTGAACAATGGGTCATACTACCTTATCGATGTTCGAGACCACAAGGACTCACGCATGTCGGAGGAGGAGACCCGCCGGCCGTGGAATATTGCTCATCTTCGGCCTTATTATACTTGAGCCACAGGCTCTCCCGATGTACATATTTTTGACAATGTATATATTATAATCAATGTAATAAAGCCGACATCCCCGATAATTCAGGGCCTCTATCATTTCTTCCTCAGAAACTAAGTCTTTATTATTACTTTATATGGTCACTTAAAGGCTTGATGCCAAGTTAAATGGACCAAAGAGAGTTTGTTGCACAACGCAACTCAAACATAGGTACCCGGTGAACACAGCTTAGAAATATATCACTTGGGGGATTCCTGCTCATAGAGCATAGTTATCATTACCCTTGTTGATCCGGCTTATACGCTTGGAATATAATGTTACTTGGGGGCTCTTTTTTCAATGGACAAGAGTTTTTATGACCCTTGTAATAGGCTTAAAAGCCAGGTGTATTCACCTAAAAATCCGGGTTATCCTGCCTTTTTAAGTCTGCCACTCTGCCCAGGTAATCCTGGAACGACCCACCGTACTTTTGACAAGTCAATCTTATATAGATCCTGAACTTGTCAAAGTTAAAACAACGATTGGTTATGTGAGGTCCGGCTTATAAGGTTTGTATGAAGGTTTAACTCAGTCGTTGTGCAGGCCTTGAAAGCACTTGATTTTTTGGCCTGGCCGCCTATGAAAGCCTCGATTTTTTGCTATTTTATTTGAACATTTTTTGAGGTTCCTTTCCTGTGAACATATTAATACATGATTAAAAACCGATGAGGGCTATGATGCCTTATGGTTCAGACATAAAACTACCCGGTGTTTATTAACCCGGCCTGGCTTCGGACTATAAGTCGCTAGTATATGATGATCTTATATACTTGAAAGCGTTATGCACTAAGTTTTGGGATATTACTCCTTATTGCATCGGTATAATGAGCCGGCAACATGATCAAATATCACAGGTATGATATTTTTGTTATATATGGTTATAATTACACTAGCCGTAGTTATGGACTTTTAAAGTCACCAACAGGTTTATGTTGGTCATTATGACCCTCCTGGTGGTAAACCACCAGGGCAATTTTGTGATATTTTTTTATGCATAGCAAAGAAATACATTCTGCCCTACATAATGATATCATATGCATAAGTGGCATATATTCAACTGGCGGATCAACAATGTTATGTAACACAAAACATGCACGATGGCACGATAGAGCAGAGTTCAACTAAACTATTACATGGCTCAGCGAGCCAAAATGTTTAATTGTTTTCCAGAAGATCAAATAGATGAACCACCCAGCGGATCAATTTTCTTGACCTTGATGACTTGAAGCTTCTGGATCATCCTTCGCCGGTTCTCCGTCCTCCTCCTTTGTTTGGAAGTTTGGTGATGACCAATCAATGCCATGCAAGGCTTGGAATTCAGCTTCATCATCTATAAGTTTGGAAGGATCAACTTCAGGGGCGAAAGTATGCTTATGGATTGGGGGAATCAGATCCATCACTTTATAAGCCGGCTTGGGCATCTTCTGATTCTCCGTATCATAAGCCGGTTGATATTTTGATAGATTCGTTTCATCTGCAATCAGAGTCGCCAGAGGACGTATTTCCTTTACACAGGCAGCAAAGTCTTTTTGGTCAAACGGAGTGCCATCTTCTTTCAAGCTTGGATATCCAGTAGCTACCTCGACCGGGTCTAGCTCTGGTAGCCATGCCTTAGCCCGGCTTAAGTCTGTCACGACACCGGCTCTTGTAGATGACCGTTTTATCTCTTCAATCCTTGCAGGCAGAACAGAAAGTTTCTTCAAGACGTCACTCAATAGAGTGGGGGCCTGATTAGTTGGAGAAATCGTGGCCAGCATGCACAGAGTTCTGGTATATAGCTGTTCAATAAGCGTATATACGGCTTTAAGCTTTACCAGCATGTCTTGACCAAGATTGCTGTTCCTAGGACCTGTGTAGTAATTGTGGATTGATCAGCGAAGGTTTATGACATGAAAGAAAAGACTCGATTATGATGCTAGTAATGTTATTTACTAAAGATAGTAGAAATCATCTGGGAGACGCGGTGTTTTAAGCTGGTAAGATCAATGGTTATCTCTTGAAGAGAAGTTTCAGCTTTTTCAGCCCACTGTATCAAAGCAGTCCTCTCCTCCGCCCAGGCGGTTCTTTCAGTATCAAAACTGGTCTTCAGTTTTTCTGTCTCAGCCAGACTAAAATTAAATTTTGAGTCGGCCTTCCGGGTATCAGATTCTTGATGTTCAAGCCGGGCTTTCGCGTCAGCCAATTGCGATTCCAGTTGAGCAATGGCATCCTGTACATGCACAAATTTGCAATCATGTTCATATTCGGGTTACAGGAATAAAAGTCCCAAGCCTTTTGCAAGCAACAACACTTGGCACTTGGGGAATAATGCATACAGAAAAATTCCTCACATAACGACAAATATGAATAAGTCCCAAACGCTTACAAGCAAGAGCACTTGGCACTTGGGGGCTAATGCATATTGCTCGCATTTTCATTACTACTTTATGATGACCCGGTTGTATTGTAAACGACCACATCCGGCTCATGGGGGCTACAGAAGTAAGTCTTGATTTATAAACAATGGTAAACAGTATCGGTTCATTCATGCAGATTAAACCGGTCCTTGGGGGCTACAGATGTAATGTTAATTGTCAAAGATCCGGTTTAACTCCGACATTGAAAGCCGATTTTTGAAGGATTTTACCAAAGATGCTTTTATACTCATAGCTATTCTAAGTCTATAGCATATTATATTCTATTATACATAGTATACTTGGGGGCTGACAGGGTATGCATAATTTATTAAGCCAGAGTTCATACCTCATATTTCTGGTGCATCTGTTTTACCATGTCAATCTCAAGATCGTGGCTGGTATGAACTTGGTTGAGATAATCGGAGAGTACTTCACTAACTCTTAGTTGGGAATAATCGGCAATGTTAAATCTCACTTTCCGCCTTTCAATAAACTCCTCTTTAGCGGAGTGCTTGGCCAAGACAGTAGGTTTTCCCAGCTCTTGAAAGCCGGTGCTAGTGATCATGACATCCTCAATGTGTGTTTCTGATGGTTTAAGTGGGCTTGATGATTCAGGGTTCAAAGGATTGATGTTTGTATGATCACTAGACTGGTCAGGAATTTCAGGTGGAATATGGACAGGTTCTTCTGGTTGTTCTATGGAGGCTTCAGAAGCTGGAATTTGTTGCTCCGGCTCATGGACTTTGGGGTCTTCAGCCGGTTTGGTCACCTTAGCCTTCTTGCTAGGCTTTGCATTTCCACTACAAAGGGTTGTGGGAGGTTAGTACAAGTATAAGGATACAAAGTGGTAGAAATAAAAAATTGTTACCCAGGGGCAGTCTTGAAGGCCGACAGCTGGGTCTGTGATGAGTCGCCGGAAGAGGAGTGAGATATCCCCTAATAATTTGAATCGGAAGAATTAAGTGGCTGACAAATAAGACCCTCCAGAAGGTAAAAAGAGTTTATATTCGGAGAGACCTTGCTTTGACGTTTCCGCGGAGCTGGAGTATTTGGTAAACTGGAGGATAACTCTCCACCTCCGTTGATCCGAGTCTGACGCCGGTTCTCGTGCTGCTGTTGCTTTAAAAGAAAGTGAGGATCCAAATAAGCTAAGGGATGTGAAAAGCTTACTTTTTGGATTACTCCTCGAATTTTCTGTATTGGCAAAGGCTCTGAGTCGGAGGAAATAATAGTTACCTCTTCTTCGACTGCTTGACTGGCCCCCGTGTCATCCTGATGATAATCAGTGCTAATAAGATAATTGAAAAAGGAGCCAAGGGAGTCAAGGGCTACCTCCAACTCAATGCTGCCGTCCAATTCAAACAACTCAGAAGCACTTAGTTTCTTTTTGTTCTTCTTGGCGGTTTTCTTGATGGCTTTTGTTTTGGCCCTGGCCTTCTTGGCAGCTTCATGATCATACTCCTTCTCCCAAAAGGCGGAGTCAACCTGTGAAAGTCAACAAGGTTGAGTTAATAGAGTATTTGAATGATAAGGTAAACTAAATAAATTGGAGACTCACGGCTGGTGGCGGGTTGTAACACCCACAATGCGGCTATATCTTCCACGTGTCGGGGCACGACTTAGAGGCATAGCCGCATGGTAGGTTTGTCGCAAGAGGGGTAATCTTCACACAATCCCATGTACAGAATAGAAGGGCTAAAGAGTTAGCTAACAATCACCAATTCACACAATACATAAATGATTCATACATCATCCAAAGTACAATCAAAGGTCCGACTACGGAACCATAATAAAGAAAGACAACCACAAATGCTACATCCCCGATCGTCCCAACTGGGCTCCACTACTGATCATCAGGAAAAGAAACATAGTAACAGCCCGAATCCTCGTCGAACTCCCACTTGAGTTCAGTAGCATCACTTGCACTGGTATCCTCGGCACCTACAACTGTTTGGAAGTATCCGTGAGTCACGAGGACTCAGCAATCTCACACTCGCGAGATCAAGACTATTTAAGCTTATGGGTAGGAAAAGGTAGTGAGGTGGAGCTGCAGCAAGCACTAAGCATATATGGTGGCTAACATACGCAAATAAGAGCGAGAAGAGAAGCAACACAACGGTTGAGAAGCTAGAATGATCAAGAAGTGATCCTGAAACTACTTATGTTCAAGCATAACACAAGACCGTGTTCTCTTCCCGGACTCCGCCTAAAGGAGACCATCACGGCTACACACGCGGTTGATTCATTTTAATTAAGTTAAGTGTCAAGTTCTCTACAACCGGATATTATCAAATTCCCATCTGCCACATAACCGCGGGCACGGCTCTCGAAAGTTTATATCCTGCAGGGGTTTCCCAACTTAGCCCATCACAAGCTCTCATGGTCAACGAAGGATATTCCTTCTCCCGGGAAGACCCGACCAGTCTCGGAATCCCGGTTACAAGACATTTCGACAATGGTGATACAAGACCAGCAAAGCCGCCCGATGTGCCGACAAATCCCGATAGGAGTCGCACGTATCTCGTTCTCAGGGCACACCGGATGGGCCAGACGTCGGGTTGGCATAGACCCTGGTTGCCCAAGGGGCGCCGGACATCGCGCAGTTTGGACCAACACTCAGAGGAGCACTAGCCCGAGGGTTTAAAATAAAGATGACCCTTGAGTCTGCAGAACCCAAGGGAAAAGGCTTAGGTAGGAAAATGTAAAACCAAGGCTGGGCCTTGCTGGAGGAGTTTTATTCAAAGCGAACTATCAAGGGGTTCCCATAACACCCAACCGCGTAAGGAACGCAAAATCGAGGAACATAACACTGGTATGACGGAAACTAGGGCGGCAAGAGGCAAGAGTGGAACAAAAACACCAGGCATAAGGCCGAGCCTTCCACCCTTTACCAAGTATATAGGTGCATTAAAGTAAATAAGATATAATAATGATATCCCAACAAATCCATGTTCCAACATGGAACAAACTTCAACTTCACCTGCAACTAGCAACACTATAAGAGGGGCTGAGAAAAATCGGTAACATAGCCAATCAAAAGTTTGCTAGGAAGGTGGGTTAGAGGCTTGACATGGCAATATGGGAGGCATGATATAGCAAGTGGTAGGTAGCGCGACATAGCAATAGAGCGAACAACTAGCAAGCAAAGATAGAAGTGATTTCGAGGGTATGGTCATCTTGCCTGCAATGTTCTCAGAGCTGTCGAAGGCTTGATCCTTGTTAGCTTACTCAACAGATTCCTCGGTCACGTACTCGTCTCCCGGCTCTACCCAAAACAAGAACACAAGCAATGGAACAACAATCAATCACGATGCAATGCACAAGCAACATGATGCAATGCATGGCATGATATGCAAGATATGATATGCAATGCATATGCGTGATCTGGAAGGGAAAGAATGATCAAGGAATCAACTTGGCAAACCAAGTGTGCTGATGGAAACATGAGATGATTTTGGTTGAAATCGATATAAAGATCACCGGAAACGGATGCATGGTTTGCAAATGGCAAGCATCACAAGAATGACGCAAAACTGCGATTAATAGAAGGATGCCACATAGAATGCAACAAGAAACTAAGCTACTGCGCTCCAACATAGCAACAAAGCATATGATAGTGATGTACAAGAGATGATTGACAAAACATGAACACTGAGCTATGGCTAAAACACACAAGAGAAGGTTCAAACAAGCATGGCAAAAGTGCAAAAGATATCAGCATCACAGACTTAGTGAAAATACTAACATGTCAAAAACACATCAAGAAGCAATGTTTAGAGCAAGAAAACATCATGCTACAGGAACATATCGTAGCAAACCAAGGCATTTCATGATTCTACTAAATGCATAGAACAAAAGTCCCGTAATGAACATGAGCCAAAAAGGCACAGAAGATACGATGGCACCCATGTAAAGATCAAGTAAAACCATGGCAATTTTGATTAACATGTTAACATTCTGCCAGGAACATTTTATAGCAAAAGTGGAGCAAGCAAATGACATGCTAGAGCACTCCATAATTGAAAACAGGGGCATGGATGGATAGCATAACCACATGTTCAAAACATCCTTATTGAACTATCTCAAAATAAGCGTGGATCTCACTGTAGCATCAAGTTTACATGGCATAAAAATAACAACAGGAAAAGGACTTAGCAAAAACCAAAGTCCCTGAAAACAGTAACATTACGGAGCCTAGTTTCCATGCTTGTGCTAGTCACCACATAGATCACAAAAATACAAGACAAGCACCTATGTAAAGATGGAATGATGTAGTTCAAAACACATGTAGACCTCAAGCTCATACGATGCACACATCAAATGCAACAAAAATGACAAAACCTCAAGATCTGATAAGTTCCAGCAGCTAACAAAATGGCATCATAATGAACATGAACATGCACGAAAATGCTTCCAACGTGAATAGCTCAACGAGACGAACAATTCGACATACCATATGCATGATTTGGAGCTACGGTCATGGAGGTATGATGCGTTGAATAGGGGCATAAAATATCGGGGGTAAAGACTTAGTGGAAATCGACCTCGAGGGAAAAGTCAATGGGTCGGGGATCGGGTCGGGGATGGTGCGGAGCATATTGAGTCAGGCTCGGGCCCGACCGCGGAGGAAGAACCGGGCGGCGGCAGCAGAGCGCCCTACTTCAGATCCGGCGAGCCCCGGCCGAATCTGGGCACTGGGTACGAGTGGCGCGGCGGAGGCGGCGGGACCTGGCGCTGGGGCTTGTCGGCGGCGAGCGGCCGGCAGAGCTTGACGTGGTGGACGGAGGCGGAGGTCGGCGCCGGCGGACACGGCGGGAGGCGGCGGAGGAGAGGCGGCGAAGCGCTCGGGCGACGCGGACGCGCGCGGGCGTGTGGCGGCGGCGGACGGGCCCGTGGGGGCCGGCCTCGGGCCCGGAGGGCTTCGGCGGTGGGACATGTGGCGGCGTGTGAGTGGCTACGGGCGGCGGCGCCATTCGTCCGACGTGGACGGACACGTCTGACGGTGGTGGGGAGCTTTTCTAGGGTTTCATCCGTGAAATTTCAGGGAGGGGCACATATTTATAGGTAGAGGGAGTTTGGAGTGTCCAAATGAGGTGAGGTTTTCTCCCACACGATCATGATCCGATGACAGAGGACATGGAGATGGTTTAGATGGGTTATTGGGCCGTTTTGGAGGGGTGTTGGGCGGCAAAACACAAGAGGCTTTTGCGGTTCCCCGGTTAACCGTTGGGGTATCAAACGGACTCCAAATGGAATGAAATTTGACAGGCTGTCTACCGGTGATGTACCAAGGCCACTTGACAAATCTCGGTCCATTCCGAGAACGTTTAACACCCGCTGACAAAAAGAGACAAGATGGGTGCTGTGACGCCCTCGATTCAATCGTACACTAATCATACACGCAAATGTGTACGATCGAGATCAAGGACTCACGAGAAGATATCACAACACAACTCTAGACACAAATTAAAATAATACAAGCTTTATATTACAAGCCAGGGGCCTCGAGGGCTCGAATACATAAGCTCGAATACACAAGAGTCAGTGGAAACAACAATATCTGAGTACAAACATAAGTTAGATAAGATTGCCTTAAGAAGGCTAGCACAAAGGCAACAACGATCGAAAAGGCAAGGCCTCCTGCCTGGGAGCCTCCTAACTACTCCAAGTCATCAGCAGTCTTCACGTAGTAGTAGGCATCCTCTGGGTAGTAGTAGTCATCAGTGGCGTCGTCTGGCTCCTGGGATCCGTCATCTGGTCGCAACAATCGGGTATGGGGGAAAAAGAAGTAGCAAAGCAACTGTGAGTACTCATCCAAAGTACTCGCAAGACTTACATCAGATCTAAACTAAGTATGCATCTATATCAAAGGAATGGGTTGTATCTATGGACTAAACTGCAGAATGCCAGCAGGGAAGGGGAAAGCCTAGCCTATCGAAGACTAGCATCTTTTGGAAACCACCATCTTGCAGCAACAGGAGGGAGTAGAGTAGCATAAAGTAAAGTAGAAGTAATGTTATCAACCTCGGCCAGAGATCCTTTCTCGACTCCCTGCGAGAAAGCAATCCCAGAGCCATACCATCCATTCATCATAATCATGTCTCATAACAATTTCTCATCTCAAGTTTCCAGTCCTAGTTGTATCGATCGGGATACAACTCCAAGTGTCCGTTACCGTAGGACAGGCTATCGATAGATGTTTTCTTCCCTGTAGGGGTGCACCAACTTACCCACCACACTCGATTAACTCTGGCCGGACACACTTTCCTGGGTCATGCCCGGCCTCGGCCAAACAATACGCCGCAACCCGACCTTGGCTTAACAGAGAGGCCAGCACACCGGACTAAACCTATGCCCCCAGGGGTCATGGGCCATCGCCCCAGGAACTCCTGCATGTTGCGTGGGCGGCCGGTGAGTAGACCTAGCTACCTCCTTCAACAAGGTAGGAGCTTACGCAGTCCAACCCGGCGCGTGCCGCTCAGTCGCTGATGTCTATTAAGCTTCGGCTGATGTATACGATGCAGAACGCCCATACTATGCCCACGTGATGGTTAGTGGTATCAGGCCAGAGGCCCCTCGGATCAAATATCCAAATCGTAGTGGATTAGGAACGCGTGGTAACGAGCAGAGACTCATGATCGATGTGACCCTGTCGCCCCGTCTCGAGTACTTGCGGCAAGGGCTAATAATGCCCGGCCACGCTTCGTAAGTATCTCGCGGGCACCTTCCAGGTCAACCCGACTCCACATCACTCGCTATTAAGCTTGCGCGGATACCCCTCATGGCCGACCCATCTTTAGTAACATGGCTCAGTGTAAAGTCATAGTAACCATAGTAACTGTGTGTCTAACATCAAAGGGAAAACCCGAGGAATCACCCCCGGTGAATTCCACTCGATGTTGTCATCAAGGTGAACGTAAGAGGATCCACCCTCGAGGTTCACACTTGAGGGGTTGCACGCCAGAGCCGTATCGGAAGTAGTTAAGGAGGAAATCACCTTCGATGACCACGACCGGATAGCTACACTACAGAGATCTCAACAGGAGTGATGTAAGAGGTTCCACCCTCGGCACTCGATGGTAACCCTGCAGAGTCGTACAACTAAGGGGGGGTGATGTGTGGTGTCGGGGCCTGGACATCGATCATGTTGATCGAGTCATCGAACATAAAGCGGGGCAACTGGAACAAGGTGGGGGTCACTGATGGATCACCAACAAACCTATACTAAGCAGTTTAGGATAAGCAGATAAGGTATGAAAGCAGGTAACAACAACAGGCTATGCATCAAAGTAGGATGATACAGAAAGCAGTAGCAGTTCTAATGCAAGCATGAGAGGGAAAGAAATGGGCGATATCGGAATGCTCAAGGGGGGTTTGCTTGCCTGGTTGCTCAGACAAGGAGGGGTCATCGATGACGTAGTCGATCACAGCGGCATCATCGGTCTCGGGGTCTACTGGAGAGAAGAGGGGGGAGAAATAGTAAATATAGAGCAAACCATGCATCACAAGACACAACATGACGACGGGCAGAGCTAGGGTTGCCCTAACATAGTACTACACGTTGCAGACGGAGGGGATAAACATCCGAGGATGAATTCCCAGCGTTAGGCGGATTCCGGACAGATGAAAGAGAGGGGACGGTTCCATGTTCAGCATGCTAGGGGCATGTGACACGTGAAAGGACCACGCATTTGGATTCGTTGGATTTTTCTGAGCAACTTTCATATAGAAAACATTTTCATCAGAGTTACGGTTTAATTACTATGATTTTTGCAAGTTTAAAACATATTCTGGAATTATATTTAAACTAACAAAAAAGGAAAAAGACGCCAGCATGACGTACGTGTGACGTCAGTAGACAGCAGTGAGGTTGACTGGTCAAAATGACCAGTGGGGCCCACTTGTCATGGACAGAGGCCTTAACAGAGTTTATTCAAAACTACTATGAGGTTAATTAGCAACTGGGCCCCACATGTCAGTGTGTCATTAAGTTAATTAAATAATTTTAAATAAATAAAATGTTGATTAAGGGAGTGGGGCCCGCATGTCAACGACTGGTCAAAACCAGTCATCGGGTGGACTGGGTCAACCGGGCCAGCGGGACCCATTGGGCCCACTGGCCAGTGGCCTAGGCGGTGCTACGTCGGCGCTAGGTTAGCGCAGCCGACGGAGTGACGCCGGCGAGCCTACCCGCGGCGGTGCGTCATCGGAGTTGACTGGAAAATGCGTACGGGGCAGGGAAAGGGGTGCCGCTAGGCACGTTCGAACAGTCACTCGACCGCGCGTCGAATGGTGTTGGTGGCTTCGCCGGACCTGGCCGGAAACGTCACCGGCGACGAGGTCCACGGTGGAGCGGCTACGGTCGACGGCGGAAAAGGTGCTACGGCGTGCTATAGCTCAGGCGAAAGGGCTAGGCGGGAGCAGCAGTCCTCCAGGAGTGCGCTATGGGGACTAGACGGAGCAGGAGGAGCTCGAGAGCTCATGCGCGACAGCAATGGCGGACGGCGGAGCCGGCGCTTACGGCCAGCTAGCTAGGGAAGGAGGAAATGAAGCAAGGACGGGGAGGAAGGAGGCGGAGCTTACGGGGCAGGCACACGGAGGCCTCTCGGGGTTCGGGAGCGCAGAAGGAGGCATGTGGCTCCGGTGATCGCCGGTGACCACCGAGAAGGGGAAGAGGGCGATGCCGACGTCGCCGACCTCCCCGACTCCAGCTGATGGAAGAGGACGGTGAAGCGGAGGACGGCATACCTCCCACGCTCGGTTGCTGGGCTCGGGGACGCCGGTGGCCGCGGGGACGACGAAGAACGGCAGCGACCGCGCTTGGGCGTCGATGGGGAACGAGGAGGGATCTGGGGGAGAGGAAAAATATCTGCGCGGGGAGGGGGGCTGATGAGGACGAGGTTGAGGGGGGAGGGCTCGTCCTGATCCCCGGTGTTGCCGCGGCGTAGGGCGGCGAGCCGGTCGGGCGACGACCGCGGGCACGAGTGCTCGGTCGCCCGCACAGTGAAGACGACGCGGGAGGGGGAGCTGGTCGGCCTGGGTCGGCCAGGTGGGCGCGGCGGCCAGCTAGGCCAATCGGCCCAGTTGGGGGGGGGGGCTTTTCCTTTTTCTTTTACTTTAAACAGTTTTTCTTTTCTGTTTTAGCTTTTATTTATTAACAAAGAGAGAAAGGGAATTATTTGGTCAACTATTTCACTTGGGAAAATTTGGGAGGAGTCCCATTAAATCGCTGGTGATTATAGACAGTGCCATAAATATTGTGGAGACCAGAATAATTCATTTGATATTTTTCATAAGTAGGATAGCATTTTAAAATGCTGAATTGGTACTGTCATAATTGCTAATGCTCATCTTTGCACAAAAGTGATGTTGTGTTCCTTAACAAATAATTGTTATGGAAGTTTTGGCAAATGATGAACATTTTTCCAGCAACTTCAAACTTCACTTGAATTTGAATTGACTGGAATTTGAAATGGGATATTGAACAAAGGTGATTAAGCACTGTTTTGGAAAAATGATTAGCTTAATCAGAGAGGGTTACTGTAGCATGACACTAGGGGTGTTACAGGTGCGCCGGTGCATGTGGGAGTGTCGGATTGCTAAATGGACAACGGGGAAAATGCTCGGATGCATGAGATGAACACGTATGCAAATGCGATGCACATGATATGAAATGCATGATATGAACAAAATGCAAAATGAAGACAAAACCCAACCACGAAGGGAAATCTCATAACTTAAAGCCGAAAAAGGCAAGAGTCGGAGTTACAAATATGGAAAGTTACATTAGGGGTTTTACAACACTCCACCACTATGAGAGGATCTCGTCCCAAGACCTAGGACTGAAAGAACTCCGGATATTCGGAACGGAGGTGATCCTCGTGCTCCCAGGTGGCTGCTCGATCGGAATGGTATGACCACTTCACTTTCAGGAATTTGATTGACTTGTTGCGAGTCTTGCGCTCGGTTTCTTCAAGAATAGCAACATGATGCTCATGATAAGACAGATCTTCTTGGAGATCAATCTCTTCGAAGTTGATGGTGCGCTTAGGAATCTTGAAGCACTTGCAAAGCTGTGACACGTGAAACACATCATGCACGTTTGCGAAGTTGGACGGAAGCTCAAGTTGATAGGCGAGATCGCCTCTTTTGCCAATGATCTTGAAAGGAGCCATGTATCTAGGGGCAAGCTTCCCTTTGATACCGAAGCGACGAGTGCCTTTCATTGGAGAGACATGGAGGTAGACATGGTCTCCGATCTCGAAAGCCAAGTCACGGTGCTTGCTATCATAGTAACTCTTCTAGCGCGATTGCACGGCTTTGAGATTTTCACGGATGACTTTGCACATTTCTTCAGCTTCTGTGATTAAGTCATTGCCAAGAAGTTGGCGTTCACCAGTCTTTGACCAATTGAGAGGAGTACGTCACTTTCTGCCATAGAGAATCTCGAATGGGGCCTTGCCCGAACTTGCTTGGAAGCTGTTGTTGTAGGAGAACTCGGCATATGGAAGACAATCTTCCCACTTCATACTGAAGGAAATGACACAAGCCCTGAGCATATCTTCAAGGATTTTATTGACTCACTCGACTTGGCCACTAGTTTGAGGATGGAAAGCTGTGCTGAAGCGAATGTTGGTGCCCATGGCCTTTTGGAAGGAGTCCCAGAACTTGGAGGTGAAAATGCTTCCATGATCCGAATATATCAATTGCGGAATACCGTGCGAGGAGACAATCCTGGAGGTGTATAGCTCTGCCAGCTGAGATGTTGTGATAGATTCTTTGATTGGAAGGAAATGAGCCACTTTTGTAAGCTTGTCGATGACAACGAAGATAGCATCATTCCCTCGCTTGGACTTAGTAAATCCAGTCACGAAGTCCATTTCAATATGGTCAAACTTCCATTCTGGAATAGCAAGAGGTTGGAGGAGTCCAGCTGGCTGTTGGTGTTCAGCTTTCACCCTTCTGTAGACATCACATTCATTCACGAATTGAGCAATTTCTCGCTTCATTCGTGTCCACCAATATGACTGCTTGAGGTCATGGTACATCTTCGTACTTCTAGGATGAATGGATAGAAGGGAATTGTGCGCCTCGTTCATAATGACTTTCCTTAGATCACCTTTAGGAACCACAATCCGATCCTCGAAGAATAGAGTGTCTTTTTCATCAATGCGATAGCACTTGTATTTGGGTTGGCTCTTAGCAATCCCATGTTTCACCTTCTTCACCATGGAATCTACGATTCGTGCCTCACGAATTTGATCTTCCAAAGTAGGAGAGACTTGGAGATTGGCAAGAAAGCCTAGAGGAACAACTTGGAGATTCAGTTTGCGGAAAGCTTCACAAAGGTCCGGTTGGAAGGGCTTGAGAATTAAGCTGTTGCTGTAAGCCTTCCTGCTCAAAACATCTGCAATCACAGTGGCCTTGCCGGGAGTGTATTCAATACTCGGATTGTATTCTTGAATCATTTCGACCCATCGAGTCTGTCTGAGGCTGAGGTTTGGTTGAGTGAAGATGTCCTTGAGGCTCTTATGATCTGTGAAGATGTCCACTTTCCTTCCCAACAAGAGATGCCTCCATGTTAATAATTCATGGACAACTGCCGCCAACTCAAGATCGTGAGTGGGGTAGTTCCTTTCATTGGGCTTCAACTGGCGAGAGGTATAGGCCACAACTTTCTTCTCTTGCATTAACACAGCACCGAGACCTTGCAAGGAAGCATCACAGAAAACTTCGAATGGCTTGGATTCGTCAGGAGGAGTCAAGACATGAGCTGTGACTAACTTCTCTTTGAGGGTGTTGAAAGCAACGTCACATTCAGGCGTCTAGACATACTTGACATGCTTCTAAAGGAGGTTGGAAAGAGGCTTTGCAATCTTAGAGAAATTCTCAACGAATCTTCGACAATAGCTTGGAAGCCCAAGAAAACTGCGGAGCTACTTAACACTCCGAGGAGGCTCCCAATTCACAATTGCAGACACCTTCTCGGGATTAACTGCGATGCCCTTGGCGGAGATGATATGACCAAGGTAAACAACTTTGTCAAGCCAGAACTCACACTTGGAAAACTTCGCATAGAATTGATGCTCTCTGAGTTTGTCAAGCACCAATCTCAAATGCTTGGCATGATCCTCCTTATTCTTGGAAAAGACCAAGATATCATCGAGATACACCAGGACGAAATCATTTGTGTAAGGGTTGAATATGAAGTTCATCATGCGAGAGAACGTTGGAGGAGCATTGACAAGGCCGAAAGACATGCCAATATATTCATAAGAACCATAGCTTGTTCTGAATGCTGTCTTGGGGATATCTTGTTCATGAACGCGAATCTGATGATAACCCATACGAAGGTCAAGCTTGGATAATACTTTGGCACCTTTAAATTTCTCGAATAGCTCATTGATGTTGGGAAGTGGATACTTGTTCTTTATTGTCTTCTTGTTCAATGGACGGCAGTCGACGCAGAGTCGTTCCGTTCCATCCTTCTTCTTGACAAAAAGGACACCACAACCCCATGGAGATGAACTCAGTCTGATCAGACCCATACACTTTTGTTCATCGAGTTGTTTCTTCAACTCCTCTGGTCCAAGCTTGTAAGGACGCTTGCAAACAGGTTCCGTGCCAGGCTCAAGATCGATAACGAATTCAACTGGCCGGTGAGGAGGCATTCCCGAAAGCTCTTCTGGAAAGATGTCTTGATATTCACAAACGACTGGAATCTGAGAGATGGCATTCAACTCGCCCTTCTCGTTGAGAGAAAACAGCCGAATGGTTTCATCCCTAGCGGCATAGATGATCACATCCTCAGAAGAGTGTGTCAATTGAATTTGCCTGGCAGCACAATCAAGCTGAGCCTTGTGCTTAGAAAGCCAGTCCATGCCGAGAATTAGATCAATATCCGAGTCACCAAGAACAATTGGAGAAGACAGAAATTTATAGTCTCCCAAATTGATAGAAACATCCGGAACCATGGAGCTTGCGTTCATGAATTTACCCGGAGAGACAACTAACAACCGTCTAGGCAAATCTTGGAAAACCAACTCAAGCTTTGATGCAAAATGTCTTGAAATGAAACAATGCGATGCACCAGTATCAAATAAGACTTTTGCAGGAAAGTCATTAACATGAAGGTTACCCATGATCACTTCTGAAGAATCCTCTGCCTGAGTTGCGTTCATCATGTTCACCTTTGCAGACTTGGAATTATGCTTAACCACTGCATTGCTGGAAGATCTCACAGGAGGAGGAGGCGGAAGGCGTCTTTGGTTGAAGCACTTGTTTGCATAGTGCCCTTTCTGCTGACACTTGTTGCAAGTAACTTCTGAGAGAGGACGATGATAAGGAGCACTTGACCTTGGAGTTTGAGACTGAGCTTTGTTCTGATAGCCTGGGTTGGGTGGGTGGGAAGATCCATTGCCACCTTTGCTCTTCTGCTGGTAGGGCTAGCGAAACAGAGGAGGATGCAACCATAACTTCTGTTGCTTAGCTGCCACTTGTGATGAAGAAGAAGATTGAACTGTGTCCCTGACTCTCTTCTTTGAAGCCTCACACTTGAGCTGAGCAGCTTCTTACTTTAGTGCCATGTTATAGAATTGATCGAACTTGGTCGGCTCAAGAAGCACGAGAGCTAACTGCAGATCTTCTCTGAGGCCACCTCTGAATTGATAGATCATACTCTGTTCATCAGGAATGTCTTGTTTAGCAAAGTGAGCAAGTTTCTGAAACTGAATATTGTATTGGTACACAGACATGCTGCCTTGCTTGAGATTGCGGAACTCCTCACGCTTGCTCTCAGCCACGCTTGGTGGGATGTGATGAGCTTTGAAGTCTCAACGGAAATCATCCTAGGTACTCTGGAATCTCTGTATTGTTGAAACCACTTAGTAGCTTGGTCCTTGAGTTGAAACGAAGCAAACTTGACAAATTCCTCAGGTCTGACATTGCTACATTCAAAATGTTTGCAAATCTCCACGAGCCAATCGTCGGTGTTTGTGGCCTTGGCACACTTACTGAAGGACTTTGGTTGGTTTGCGAGGAACCGGTTGAGGGTAGCAAACTGAGGCTGATTGTTGCCTTGGCCTTGATTTCCTTGGTTGCCTTGCCCTTGGTTGCGCTCTTACAAGAGTTGCATAAGCATCTGAGTGTTTGCGTTGGTGGCTGCCATGACAGCTTGCCATGCCTCCGGAGGTGGAGGTGGTGGCAGATTCTGATGCGTTGGAGGAGCCATCCTTAAGAGGGTGACATCCGTTAGAATTTTGAAAGACATATATTCAAGCTGAATCAATGGATCGAAATTGCAACATAAAGTCTTAACATTCGAACAAGGATGAACAAATGAATTCCAAAGTAAAACATCACACGCCCATTAAGTTGAGAAGCCACTTAGATAAAGGTAGATGAATAAAGCAACAAGGTACGGATATGAACAAATAAGTGGTAAGGATTACCCAATCACAAACCAAATATCCGCGGGAAGAAATACTAGAGCTACGTGAATTCCCACCTATAAAACTCCCGAAACTTTCTGGTTATGCAATCGGGTGTTGGGGATACAGGGGAAGCATAATATCTCACCCAAACTAACAATTCCTACATCTAGCTGTATCCATCCTTCAACACATAACCAAGAAACCTTCGGAAATCATGTACCTCAACCTTCGAAAAGCATCCGTTATATGAGTTATGGCAATACTCCCGAACTCCCGCCCCAGTACTGGGTGGCGTCGAGGTTATCTCACCAACAACTGCATAAAAGAGATTTTTGATGTCGGCGAACTCAGGTATTCCAGAACTGCAACGATAAAATTGTGACGACAACACCTCAGGGCTCAACTCCCCGGGACACTGCCACAACCCTTAAATGTCAGGAGGCACCAAGAACAATGTTCTCGTCACAAGACTATCGGAACGATTCCAAGATACCCGTGTGATCCTAAATTTTATTTTCATGAAATTTGAGGAGAGAAGAGTCAACAAATTTACGTGAGGAGGCCTCACCAGAGCGACAAAGGGGCTGAGGAGTTAAAAGAATCCTACTCTCCAATATATATAATCCTAAGACTCAAAACATTTTGTTCTAGACTCAACAACGTCAGCGATTCGATCAAGCAGGGGGCTCCTAAGTCGGGGATGGCTCTGATAGCAACTTATAACACCCACAGTGCGGCTATATCTCCCACGTGTCGGGGCATGACTTAGAGGCATAGCCGCATGGTAGGTTTGTCGCAAGCGGGGTAATCTTCACACAATACCATGTACTGAATAGAAGGGATAAAGAGTTGGCTAACAATCACCACTTCACACAATACATAAATGATTCATACATCATCCAAAGTACAATCAAAGTTCCAACTACGGTACCAAAATAAAGGAATACAACCCCAAATGTTAGATCCCCGATCATCCCAACCGGGCTCCACTACTGATCATGAGGAAAAGAAACATAGTAACGGCCCGAATCCTCGTCGAACCCCCACTTGAGTTCGGTAGCATCACTTGCACTGGTATCCTTGGCACCTGCAACTATTTGGAAGTATCCGTGAGTCACGAGCAGCAATCTCACACCTGCGAGATCAAGACTATTTAAGCTTATGGGTAGGAAAAGGTAGTGAGGTGGAGCTGCAACAAGCACTAAGCATATATGGTGGCTAACATACGCAAATAAGAGCAAGAAGAGAAGCAACGCAACGGTCGAGAAGCTAGAGTGATCAAGAAGTGATCCTAAAACTACTTACGTTCAAGCATAACACAAGACCACGTTCTCTTCCCGGACTCCGCCGAAAAGAGACCATCACGGCTACACACGCGGTTGATCCATTTTAATTAAGTTAAGTGTCAAGTTCTCTACAACCGGATATTAACAAATTCCCATCTTCCACATAACCGTGGGCACGGATCTCGAAAGTTTATACCCTGCAGGGGTTTCCCAACTTAGCCCATCACAAGCTCTCACGGTCAACGAAGGATATTCCTTCTCCTGGGAAGACCCGACCAGTCTCGGAATCCCAGTTACAAGACATTTCGACAATGGTAAAACAAGACCAGCAAAGCCGCCCGATGTGCCGACAAATCCTAATAGGAGTCGAACGTATCTCGTTCTAAGGGCACACCGGATGGGCCAGACGTCGGGTTGGCATAGAGCCTGGTTGCCCAGGGGGCGCCGGACATCGCGCAGTTTGGACCAACAGTCAGAGGAGCACTAGCCTGGGGGTTTAAAATAAAGATGACCCTTGAGTCTGCAGAACCCAAGGGAAAAGGCTTAGGTAGGCAAATGTAAAACCAAGGTAGGGCCTTGCTGGAGGAGTTTTATTCAGAGCGAACTGTCAAGGGGTCCCATAACACCCAACTGCGTAAGGAACGCAAAATTAAGGAACATAAAGCCGGTATGACGAAAACTAGGGCGACAAGAGTGGAACAAAAACACCAGGCATAAGGCCGAGCCTTCCACCCTTTACCAAGTATATAGGTGCATTAAAGTAAATAAGATATAATAATGATATCCCAACAAATCCATGTTCCAACATGGAACAAACTTCAACTTCACCTGCAACTAGCAACGCTATAAGAGGGGCTGAGCAAAAGTGGTAACATAGCCAAACAACAGTTTTCTAGGAAGGTGGGTTAGAGGCTTGACATGGCAATATGGGAGGCATGATATAGAAAGTGGTAGGTAGCGCGACATAGCAATAGAGCGAACAACTAGCAAGCAAAGATAGAAGTGATTTCGAGGGTATGGTCATCTTGGCTGCAATGTTCTCAGAGTTGTCGAAGGCTTGACCCTCGTTAGCTTACTCAACAGGTTCCTCGGTCATGTACTCGTCTCCCGACTCTACCCAAAACAAGAACACAAGCAATGGAACAACAATCAATCACGATGCAATGCACAAGCAACATGATGCAATGCATGGCATGATATGCAAGATATGATATGCAATGCATATGCGTGCTCCGGAAGGGAAAGAATGATCAAGGCATCAACTTGGCAAACCAAGTGTGCCGATGGAAAGATGAGATCATTTCAGTTGAAATCGATATAAAGATCACCGGAAACGGATGCACGGTTTGCAAATGGCAAGCATCACAAGAATGACGCAAAACTGCGATTAACAACACGATGCCACTTAGAATGCAACTAGAAACTAAGCTACTGCGCTCCAACATAGAAACAAAGCATATGTCAGTGATGTACAAGAGATGATTGACAAAACATGAACACTGAGCTATGGCTAAAACACACAAGAGAAGGTTCAAACAAGCATGGCAAAAGTGCAAAAGATATCAGCATCACAGACTTAGTGAAAATACTAACATGTCAAAAACAACATCAGGAAGGAATGTTTAGAGCAAGAAAACATCATGCTACAGGAACATATCGTAGCAAACCAAGGCATGGCATGATTCTACTAAATGCATAGAACAAAAGTCCCGTAATGAACATGAGCCAAAAAGGCACAGAAGATACGATGGCACCCATGTAAAGATCAAGTTGATAGGATTCATGGATCACTAGCAACAACCATGGCAATTTTGATTAACATGTTAACATTCTGCTAGGAACATTTTATAGCAAAAGTGGAGCAAGCAAATGACATGCTAGAGCACTCCATAATTGAAAATAGGGGCATGGATGGATATAGCATAACCACATGTTCAACACATCCTTATTGAACTATCTAAAAATAAGCATGGATCTCACTGTAGCATCAAGTTTACATGGCATCAAAATAACAGCAGGAAAAGGACATAGCAAAAACCAAAGTCCCTGAAAATAGCAACATTACGGAGCCTAGTTTCCATGCTTGTGCTAGTCACCACATAGATCACAAAAATACAAGACAAGCACCTATGTAAAGATGGAATGATGTAGTTCAAAACACATGTAGACCTCAAGCTCATACGATCGCATAAAATGCAACAAAAATGACAAAACCTCAAGATCTGATAAGTTCCAGTAGCTAAAATTTTATAGCACTCTTTCATAAAACAAAATGGCATCATAATGAACGTGAACATGCAAGGAAATGCTTCCAACGTGAATAGCTCAACGAGACGAACAATTCGACATATCATATGCATGCTTTGGAGCTACGGTCATGGAGGTACGATACGTTGAACAGGGGCATAAAATATCAGGGGGTAAAGACTTGGTGGAAATTGACCTCGAGGGAAAAGTCAATGGGTCACAGATCGGGTCGGGGACGGTGCGCAGCAGATCGAGTTAGGCTCGGGCCCGACCGCGGAGGAAGAACCGGGCGGCAATGGCAGCTCACCAGCGTTGGGCGGCCAGAGGCGGGAGCAGAGCGCCCTGCCTCAGATCCGACGAGCCCCGGCCGGATCTGGGCGCTGGGGACGAGGGCGCGGTAGAGGCGGCGGGACCGGGCGCTAGGGCTCGTCGGCGGTGAGCGGCCGGCGGAGCTTGACGCGGCGGACGGAGGTGGAGGTCGGCACCGGCGGACGCGGCGGGAGGCGGCGGAGGAGAGTCGGCGAAGCGCTCGGGCGGAGCGGACGCGCGTGGGCGCGGGGAGGCGGTGGACGGGCCTGCGGGGCCCGGCCTCGGGCACGGCGGGCTTTGACGGTGGGCAGCGGCGGTGGGACACGTGGTGGCGTGTGAGTGGCTACGGGCGGCGGCGCAATTCGTCCAGCGTGGACGGACACATCTGGCGGCGGAGTGGGGAGCTTTGCTAGGGTTTCATCCGCGAAATTTCGGGGAGGGGCACATATTTATAGGTAGAGGGAGTTTGGAGTGTCCAAATGAGGTGCGGTTTTCGCCCACACGATCGTGATCCGACGACGGAGGACATGGAGATGGTTTAGATGGGTTATTGGGCCATTTTGGAGGGGTGTTGGGCTGCAACACACAAGAGGCTTTTGCGGTTCCCCGGTTAACCATTGGGGTAACAAACGGACTCGAAATGGAATGAAATTTGACAGGCGGTCTACCGGTGATGTACCAAGGCCACTTGAAAAATCTTGGTCCATTCCGAGAACATTTAACACCCGCTCACGAAAAGAGACAAGCAGGGTGTGCTGGTGCATGTGGGAGTGTCGGATTGCGAAACGGACAACAGGGAAAATGCTCGGATGCATGAGACGAACACGTATGGCAAATGTGATGCACATGATGACATGATATGAAATTTATGACATGAAAAAATGCAAAATGAAGACAAAACCCAACCATGAAGGGAAATCTCATAACTTAAAGCCGAAAAGCCCAAGAGTCAGAGTTACAAATATGGCAAGTTACATCCGGGGTGTTACACGGGTTAAGAGTGCAGAAGGTGTTCAGTCCCACTTTGCTACAGCTTTCCAAGTTCACATTGAGAAGGGTCTTTGTCATCTCATTGATTATGTCATTAGTTAAACACACGGAGTTGTAGCGCAGTGCATCTTTGGCATCACCCGTATAAGTACACATTAAGCCGAAACAGTGGCTCAAGGGTATGATTCTCCAAGAAACCCAACACCGAACCAGGTCAATACCGGTTAACCCATTTCCTAGCAGGGCCTTTACCTTTGAAATGGTAGGTTCAAGCTTTGACCGTTCAGCAGTATTAAGCCGCTCGGGAAGATGATGCATGGGGTTAAGCCGCTCAACACGATAACCCGACAGTGGATTCTCATCAGCTGGAGAGGTATCTTTACAATAGAACCATGTTTGGTTCTAATCCTTGGGGTGACTTGGCAGGCGAGCATAAGGGAAGACAACATCTCTTCTCCGTTGAATCGAGACCCCGCCAAGCTCTAAGCTGGGTCCATTGGTAAACTTATTCTGTCGGTTCAAATAAAAATATTCCCTAAAGAGTTCAATGCTGGGTTCTTCTTGAAGGTATACCTCGCAGAAAACTTCAAAATTGCAGATGTTTGACACAGAATTGGGTCCGATGTCTTGAGTATTGAGGGAGTCCTGGATTAGGGGGTCTCCGGACAGCCGGACTATCTCCATTGGCCGGACTGTTAGACTATGAAGATACAAGATTGAAGACTTCGTCTCGTGTCCGGATGGGACTCTACTTGGCGTGGAAGGCAAGCTAGGCAATACGGATATGGATATCTCCTCCTTTGTAACCGACCTCGTGTAACCCTAACCCCCTCCGGTGTCTATATAAACCGAAGGGTTTTAGTCTGTAGGACAACAACCATAACCCACAATCATACCATAGGCTAGCTTCTAGGGTTTAGCCTCTCTGATCTCGTGGTAGATCTACTCTTGTACTAGCCATATCATCAATATTAATCAAGCAGGACGTAGGGTTTTACCTCCATCAAGAGGGCCCGAACCTGGGTAAAACATCGTGTCCCCTGCCTACTGTTACCATCCGGCCTAGACGCACAGTTCGGGACACCCTACCCGAGATCCGCCGGTTTTGACACCGACAAGGATGAAGTTGAAAGAAGTGCAGAATGTCTCAGAAAAATTTGGATCCGGGCGGTGAGAAGCCCCGATTCATGTGATTAGTAAAAATAATGACCTCGCCATCTTGTGGCTGAGGTCTTTCTTCACCTGGTGTGTGAGCGCGCCAGTGCAGGATGTTTTTTGTTGGTAAAAAACCGACTATGACAAAGTCCTTAAGTGTGTTTTCCGTGACAGTGGAAGGAACCCAATTACATGAGGTAATTGTCTTTGACATCGTAAGGGAAGAAGCCTAAAGGAAATAAAATTTGCCGGTTTAAGGTTATATGATTAAGACGGCTAGCGAGTTAATTTGGTGAATAACAAAGAAGCATGCATAAGTCTAAGCTAGAGGACAACATTGAAGTTACAAACATGGACTACTAGCGGCGTAAGAGGGGACTAATGGTACTTGGCGGGTTACGGTTTTTGAGTTAAGCCGCCCACACAGTCATTAAAATACAGATCAGAGAAAGGGAAAATTGCTAAGTGTTGAAAAACAGGTTTCGCGGATTGATATTATGATTTTTGATCTATGATACTTCAGATAATAAAAAATATTCAGACATAAGTTATGGTGCTTGAGCAGTTCATTTGTCTAGATCGGATTTTTTATGCAAAAGGAGATGCCCTGATAATGAAAATGAATATTACAGCTACTACCGCACAGGAGAGGTACCAAGTTCGTATTAAAAAGAGCAAGCTATAGCAAGGAACGGAGATGAACTCCGACGAACTCGTCTGAAACCCTAGAGTTTAATGTTGCAAGTAATCATGTGAATTTGATATGTGTTCGATATTTTGATAGTATGTATGTTGTGATTCCCTTAGTGGTGTCATGTGAACGTCGACTACATGACACTTCACCATATTTGGGCCTAAGAGAATGCATTGTGGAGTAGTAAATAGATGGCGGGTTGCGAGAGTGACAGAAACTTAAACCCCAGTTTATGCACTATTCCGTAAGGGACCGATTGGATCCTAGAGTTTAATGCTATGGTTAGAATTTATTGTTAATACTTTTCTCATAGTTGTGGATGCTTGCGGGAGGGTTAATCATAAGTAGGAGGTTTGTTCAAGTAAGAACAGCACCTAAGCACCGGTCCACCCACATATCAAATTATCAAAGTAGCGAACACACATCAAACCAACATGATGAAAGTAACTAGATGAAATTCCCGTGTATCCTCAAGAATGCTTTGCTTATTATAAGAGACCGTTTTGGCCTGTCCGCCTCAAAAGGATTGGGCTACCTTGATGCATACTTGTTACTATTGTCGTTACTTGATCGTTACAAATTATCTTGCTATCAAGCTACTCGCTACTTACAGTTTCAGCACTTGCAGACATCACCTTACTGAAAACTACTTGTCATTTCCTTCTGCTCCTCGTTGGGTTCGACACTCTTACTTATTGAAAAGAGCTAAAATTGATCCCCTATACTTGTGGGCCATCAAGGCTATTTTCTGGTGCCGTTTCCGGGGAGTGAAGCGCATTTGGTAAGTGGAATTTGGTAAGGAAACATTTATATAGTGTGCTGGAATTTATTATCACTTGTTACTATGGAAAACAATCCTTTAAGGAGTTTGTTCGGGGTATCTTCACCTCATCTGGAACCACAATTAGCAACCCCTCATCCTACTGCACCTACTTAAAATATTGAATATGAAATTCCTTCGGGTATGATAGAACAACTGCTAGCTAATCCTTATGTAGGATTTGGAACCGAACATCCTGATATGCAATTGATATATGTGGAACCAATTTGTGGATTGTTTAAGCTTGCAGGTTTACTCGGAGATGAGGTGATGAGAAAGGTTTTCCCTTTATCTTTGAAGGGAAAAAGCATTGGCATGGTACAGACTATGCGATGATATTGGATCATGGAATTCTAATCGTTTGAAATTGGAGTTCCACCAGAAAATTTATCCTATGCATCTAGTTCATCGTGATCTGAATTATATATACAATTTTTGGCCTCATGAAGGAGAAAGTATCGCTCTAGCTTGGGGGAGGCTTAAGTCAATGCTATATTCATGCCCCAACCATGAGCTCTCAAGAGAAATTATTATCCAGAATTTTATGCTCGCCTTTCTCGTAATCATCAAACCATGCTTGATACTTCTTGTGCTGGTTCATTTATGAAGAAGACTATTGAATTACGGTGGGATCTTTTGGAAAGAATTAAATGCAACTCTGAAGATTGGGAACTCAAGAAGGTAAAGAGTCAGGTATTAAACTTAAGTATGGTTGTGTTAAATCTTTTATGGATACCGAAGCTTTTCAAAAGTTTAGCACTAAATATGGACTTGACTCTGAGATAGTAGCCTCCTTTTGTGAATCGTTAGCTACTCATGTTGAACTCCCTAAAGAGAAGTAGTTTAAATATCACCCACTTATTAAAGAAGAAATTAAAGAACAGTACCAGTTAAAGAAGAAACTATACTTAATATTGTTGATCCAGTTGTTCCTTCTGCTTATATAGAGAAACCACCTTTTCCTGTTAGGATAAAGGAACATGCTAAAGTTTCAACCGTGGTTAACAAAAGCTATGTTAGAACACCTAAACCTGATGAACAAATTAGGGTAGAACCTAATGTTTCTATGGTTAAAGATCTCCTGGAGGAAGATATAGATGGGCATGTTATTTACTTCTGTGTAGAAGCTGCTAGAATTGCTAAACCCGAAAAGGGATAAAAATAGACCAGTTGTTGGCCTGCCTGTCATTTCAGTTAAAATAGGAGATCACTGTTATCATGGTTTATGTGACATGGGTGCTAGTGTGAGTGCTATCCCTTACACTCTGTATCAAGAAATTGAAGGAAATATGCCCTAGAGGCAATAATAAAGTTGTTATTTATATTTCCTTATATCATGATAAATGTTTATTATTCATGCCAGAATTGTATTAACCGGAAACTTAGTACATGTGTGAATACATAGACAAAAAGAGTGTCACTAGTATGCCTCTACTTGACTAGCTCGTTAATCAAAGACGGTTAAGTTTCCTAGCCATAGACATGAGTTGTCATTTGATGAATGGGATCACATCATTAGAGAATGATGTGATTGACTTGACCATCTATTAGCTTAGCAGTATGATCATTTAGTTTATTGCTATTGCTTTCTCCATAACTTATGCATGTTCCCATGACTATGAAATTATGCAACCCCCGAATACCGGAGGAACACCTTATGTGCTACCAAACATCGCAACGTAACCGGGTGATTATAAAGATGCTCTACAGGTGTCTCCGATGGTGTTTGTTGAGTTGGCATAGATCGAGATTAGGATTTGTCACTCCGATTGTCAGAGAGGTATCTCTAGGCCCTCTCGGTAATGCGCATCACTATAAGCCTTGCAAGCAATGTGACTAATGAGTTAGTTACGCGATGTTGCATTACGGAATGATTAAAGAGACTTGCCGGTAACGAGATTGAACTAGGTATGATGATACTGATGATCGAATCTCGAGCAAGTAACATACCGATGACAAAGGGAACAACGTATGTTGTTATGCGGTTTGACCGATAAAGATCTTTGTAGAATATAGAGGAACCAATATGAGCATCCAGGTTCTGCTATTGGTTATTGACCGGAGATGAGTCTCGGTCATGTCTACATAGTTCTCGAACCCGTAGGGTCCGCACGCTTAACGTTCAATGACAATCGATATTATGAGTTTATGTGTTTTGATGTACCGAAGGCAGTTTGGAGTCCCGGATGTGATCACAGACATGACAAGGAGTCTCGAAATGGTCGACACATGAAGATTGATATATTGGAAGGTTATGTTTGGACACCTGAATGGTTTCGGATATGTTTGGGCATATACCGGAGTACTGGGGGGGGGGTTACCGGAACCCCCAGAGGGCTTAATGAGCCTACATGGGCTTTAGTGGAAGAGAGAGGTGGCGGCGAAGAGGTCAGGGCACGCCCCCCCAAGCACAATCCAAATTGGGAGGGGGGGGGGGGCGGCCACCCTTTCCTTATTCTCCTCTTCCCCTTCCTTCCCCCTCCAATTAGGACTAGGAATGGGGGGAAACCTACTCCTTGTAGGAGTAGGAATCCCCCCTTGGGGGTGCACCATGAGGCCGGCCGGCCCCTTCCTCCCCTCATTTATACACGAGGGAGGGGGCACCCCATAGACACACAAGTTGAGAATTGTTTTAGCCGTGTGCGGTGCCCCCCTCCACAGATACACACCTCAGTCATATCATTGTAGTGCTTAGGCGAAGCCCTGCGCCAGTAACTTCATCATCACCGTCAACACACAGTCGTGCTGACGAAACTCTCCCTCGGCTCCAACTGGATCAAGAGTGCAAGGGACGTCACCGAGCTGAAAGTGTGCAGATCGTGGAGGTGCCTTGTGTTTGGTACTTGATCGGTTGGATCACGAAGACGTTCGACTACATCTACCGCATTTCTTAACGCTTCCGCTTTCGGTCTATGAGGGTACGTAGACATACTCTCCCCTCTCGTTTCTATGCATCCCTAGATAGACCTTGTGTGATCATAGGATTTTTTTTGAAATACTGCGTTCCCCAACAGTGGCATCCGAGCCAGGTCTATGGGTAGATGTTATATGCACGAGTAGAACACAAAGGAGTTGTGAGCGTGGATATATACATATTGCTTTCCATCACTGGTTGTTTCTTAATTCGGCAGTATTGTTGGATGAAGCGGCCCGGACCGACATTACATGACCACGTTCATGAGACTGGTTCTACCGACGTGCTTTGCACACAGGTGGCTGGCGGGTGTCAATTTCTCCAACTTTAGTTGAATTGGATTCAATGAACATGGTTCTTTCTGAAGATCAAATAGCAATCACTATACCGCGTTGTGGTTTTTGATGCATAGGTAAGAACGGTTCTTGCTAAGCCCGTAGTAGCCACGTAAAACTTGCAACAAGAAAGTAGAGGGCGTCTAACTTGTTTTTGCAGGGCATGTTGTGATGTGGTATGGTCAAGACGTGATTATATAAATTGTTGTATGAGATGATCATGTTTTGTAACATAGTTATCGGCAACTGGCAGGAGCCATATGGTTGTCGCTTTATTGTATGAAATGCAATCGCCATGTAATTGCTTTACTTTATCACTAAGCGGTAGCGATAGTCATATAAGCAATAGTTGGCGAGACAACAACGATGCTACGATGGAGATCAAGGTGTCAAGCCAGTGATGATGGTGATCATGACAGTGCTTTGGAGATGGAGATCAAAGGCACAAGATGATGATGGCCATATCATATCACTTATAATGATTGCATGTGATGTTTATCCCTTATGCATCTTATTTTGCTTAGTACGACAGTAGCATTATAAGATGATCTCTCATTAAATTTCAAGGTATAAGTGTTCTCCCTGAGTATGCACCGTTGCTACACTTCGTCGTGCCGAGACACCACATGATGATCGAGTGTGATAAGCTCTACACGTTCACATACAATGGGTGCAAGCCAGTTTTGCACAAGCAGAATACTCGGATTAAACTTGAGGAGCCTAGCATATGCAGATATGGCCTCGGAACACTGAGACCGAAAGGTCGAGCGTGAATCATATAGTAGATATGATCAACATAGTGATGATCACCATTGAAAACTACTCCATCTCACGTGATGATCGGATATGGTTTAGTTGATATGGATCACGTGATCACTTAGATGATTAGAGGGATGTCTATCTAAGTGGGAGTTCTTAAGTAATATGATTAATTCAACTTTAATTTATCATGAACTTAGTACCTGATAGAATTTTTGCATGTCTATGTTGTTGTATATAAATGGCCCGTGCTGTTGTTCCGTTCAATTTTAATGCGTTACTAGAGAAAGGTAAGTTGAAAGATGATTGTAGCAACTACACGGACTAGGTCCGTAACTTGAGGATTATCCTCATTGCTGCAGAAGTATTACCTCCTGGAAGCACCGCTAGGTGCCAAACCCGCAGCAGGAGCAACTCCAGATGTTATGAACACCTGGCAGAGCAAAGCTGATGACTACTCGATAGTTCAGTGTGCCATGCTTTACGGCTTAGAACCGAGACTTCAACGACGTTTTGAACGTCATGGAGCATATGAGATGTTTCAGGAGTTAAAGTTAATATTTCAAGAAAATTCCCGGATTGAGAGAAATGGAGTCTCCAATAAGTTCTATAGCTGCAAAATGGAGGAGAATAGTTCTGTCAGTGAACACATACTTAGAATGTCTGGGTACCACAATCACTTGACTCAGCTGGGAGTTAATCTTCCGATTGATAGTGTCATTGACAGAGTTCTTCAATCATCACGACCAAGCGACAAAAGCTTCATGATGAACTATAACATGCAAGGGATGGATAAGACAATTCCCGAGCTCTTCGCGATGCAAAAGGCTGCGGAGGTAGAAATCAAGAAGGAGCATCAAGTGTTGATGGTCAAAAAGACCACCAGTTTCAAGAAGAAGGGCAAAGGGAAGAAAGGGAACTTCAAGAAGAATGGCAAGCAAGTTGCTCCTCAAGTGAAGAAGCCCAAGTCTGGACCTAAGCCTGAGACTGAGTGCTTCTATTATGAAGGGACTGGTCACTGGAAGCGAAACTTCCCCAAGTATTTGGCGGATAAGAAGGATGGAAAAGTGAAAGGTATATTTGATATACAAGTTACTGATGTGTACCTTACTAATGCTCGCAGTAGCGCCTGGGTATTTGATACTGGTTCTGTTGCTAATATTTGCAACTCGAAACAGGGCTACGGATTAAGCGAAGATTGGCTAAGGACGAGGTGGCGATGCGCATGGGAAATGGTTCCAAAGTCAATGTGATCGCTGTCAGCATGCTACCTCTACATCTACCTTCGGGATTAGTTTTAGACTTAAATAATTGTTATTTGGTGCCATCATTAAGCATGAACATTACATCTGGATCTTGTTTGATGTGAGATGGTTATTCATTTAAATATGAAAATAATGGTTGTTCTATTTATATGAGTAATATCTTTTGTGGTCATGCACCCTTGATGAGTGGTCTATTCTTAGTAAATCTTGATAGTAGTGATACACATATTCATAATATTGAAGCCAAAAGATATAAGTTTAATAATGATAATGCAACTTATTTGTGGCACTGCCATTTAGGTCATATTGGTGTAAAGCGGATGAACAAACTCCATGATGATGGGCTTTTGGAATCACTTGATGCTTGCGAACCATGCCTCATGGGCAAGATGACTAAGACTCCGTTCTCTGGAACAATCAAACGAGCAACACACTAGTTGGAAATAATACATACTGATGTATGCGGTCTGATGAGTGTTGATGCTCGTCGCAGATATCGTTATTTTCTAACCTTCACAAATGATTTGAGCAGATATGGGTATATCTACTAGATGAAACATAAGTCTAAAACATTTGAAAAGTTCAAAGAATTTCAGAGTGAAGTGGAAAATCATCGTAACAAGAAAATAAAGTTTCTATGATCTCATCGTGGAGGAGAATATTTGAGTTACGAGTTTGGTCTACATTTGAAATAATGTGGAATAGTTTTGCAACTCACGCCACCTGGAACACCACAGCGTAATGGTGTGTCCGAGCATCATAATCGCACTTTATTAGATACGGTGCGATCTATGACGTCTCTTACTGATTTACCGCTATTGTTTTGGGGTTATGCTTTAGAGACGGATGCATTCACGTTAAATTGGGCACCATCGAAATCCGTTGAGATGACACCATATGAACTGTGGTTTGGAAAGAAACCCAAGTTGTCGTTTCTTAAAGTTTGGGGCTGCGATGCTTATGTGAAAAAGCTTCAACCTGATAAGCTTGAACCCAAATCGAAGAAATGTGTCTTCATAGGATACCCAAAGGATACTGTTGGGTACACCTTCTATCACAGATCCGAAGGCAAGATATCCGTTGCTAAGAATGGATCCTTTCTAGAGAAGGAGTTTCTCTCGAAAGAAGTGAGTAGGAGGAAAGTAGAACTTGATGAGGTAACTGTACCTGCTCCCTTATTGGAAAGTAGTTCATCATAGAAATCAGTTCGAGTGATTCTACACCAATTAGTGAGGAAGCTAATGATGATGATCATGAAACTTATGATAAAGTTACTACCAAACCTCGTAGGTCAACTAAAGTAAGATTCACACTAGAGTGGTATGGTAATCCTGTTCTAGAGGTCATGTTACTTGACCATGACGAACCTACGAACTATGAGGAAGAGACGATGAGCCCAGATTCCGCAAAATGGCTTGAAGCCATGAAATCTGAGCTGGGATCCATATATGAGAACAAAGTGTGGACTTTCGTTGACTTGCCCGATGATCGGCAAGCCATAGAGAATAAATGGATCTTCAAGAAGAAGACTGATGCTGGCGGTAATGTTACTGTCTACAAAGCTCGACTTGTTCCGAAAGGTTTTCGACAAGTTCAAGGAGTTGAATATGATGAGACCTTCTCACCCGTAGCGATGCTTAAGTCCGTCCGAATCATGTTAGCAATTGCTGCATTTTATGATTATGAAATTTGGCAAATGGATGTCAAAACTGCATTCCTTAATGGATATCTTAAAGAAGAGTTGTATATGATGCAACCAGAAGATTGATATATTGTTTAATGCACGACATGACGAGGAGTCTCAAAATGGTTGAGACTTGAAGATTGATATATTGGAAGGTTATGTTTGGACACTGGAATGGTTTCGGATGAGTTCGGGCATATACCGGAGTATCGGGGGGTTACTGGAACCGCCCGGGGGCTTAATGGGCCTACATGGGCTTTAGTGGAAGAGAGAGGAGGCGGCCAAGAGGTGGGGGCGCCCCCCCAAAGCCCAATCCGAATTGGGAGGGTGGTCGTTCCCCCTTTCCTTCTTCTCCTCTTCCTCTTCCTTCCCCCTCCTATTAGGACTAGGAAAGGGGGAAACCTACTCCTAGTAGGAGTAGGAACCCCCCCTTGGGGGCGCACCATGAGGCCGGTCAGCCCCGTGCTCCCCTCCTTTATATACGGGGAGGGGGGCACCCCATAGACACACAAGTTGACAGTTGTTTTAGCTGTGTGCGGTGCCCCCCTCCACAGATACACACCTCGGTCATATAGTCGTACCGCTTAGGCGAAGCCCTGCGCCAGTAACTTCATCATCACCGTCAACACGCCGTCGTGCTGACGAAACTCTCCATCGGCCTCAACTGGATCAAGAGTACGAGGGACGTCACCGAGCTGAACGTGTGGAGATCATGGAGGTGCCGTGCGTTCGGTATTTGATCGGTTGGATCGCGAAGATGTTCGACTACATCAACTTCGTTTCTTAGTGCTTCCGCTTTCGGTCTGCGAGGGTACATAGACATACTCTCCCCTCTTGTTGCTATGCATCCCTAGATAGATCTTTCATGATCGTACGAATTGTTTTGAAATACTGTGTTCCCCAACGGAAATTAGGAAAGACATAGCACCTACAGAGTTAGAAGACATAGATGTTACTATTAAACTTGCAAATAGAAACACCATATCACCTTGTGGGATTATTAGAGATGTGGAAGTCTTGTGTGGAAAAATAAAATATCCTATTGATTTTCTTGTTCTTGGTTCCCCACAAGATGACTTCTGTCCCATTATCTTTGGTAGACCTTTCTTGAACACAGTTAATGCTAAGATAGATTGTAAGAAACAAACTGTGGGTGTTAGCTTTGGTGATGAGTCTCACGAGTTTAATTTTTCCAAGTTTAGTAGAAATCATCATGAAAAAGAATTGCCTAGTAAGGATGAATTAATTGGTCTTTCTTCCATTGTTGTGCCACCTACTAATCCTTTAGAACAATACTTGCTAGACCATGAGAATGATTTACATATGCATGAAAGAAATGAAATAGACAAGATTTTCTTTGAACAACGTCCTCTGCTTAAACACAATTTGCCTATCGAAACTCTAGAAGGTCCTCCTCAACCTAAAGGTGATCCTATGTTTGAATTAAAACAATTGACAGACACTTTGAAATATGCTTATCTTGATGAAAAGAAGATATATCCTGTTATTATTAGTGCTAACCTTTCAGAAAATGAAGAAGAAAGATTATTGAAAGTTTTAAGGAAGCAGCGGGCTGCTATTGGATATACTATTGATGATTTAAAGGGCATTAGTCCCACTCTATGTCAGCACAAAATTAATATGGAACCTGATGCTAAACCAGTTGTTGATCACCAGCGTCGGTTGAATCCAAAGACGAAAGAGGTGGTAAGAACAGAAATATTAAAACTTCTGGAAGCGGGTATAATTTATCCTATAGCTGATAGTAGATGGGTAAGTCATGTTCATTGTATTCCTAAGAAAGGAGGTATCACTGTTGTTCCTACTAATAATAATGAACTCATTCCACAAAGAATTGTTACAGGCTATAGAATGGTAATTGATTTTAGAAAATTAAATAAAGCAACTAGAAAATATCATTACCATTTGCCTTTTATTGATCAAATGCTTGAAAGATTATCTAAGCACACACACTTTTGCTTCCTTGATGGAAATTCTGGCTTTTCACAAATACCTGTTTCTCAACCTGATCAAGAAAAGACCAATTTTACTTGTTGATAACCCACAAGTATAGGGGATTGCAACCGTTTTCGAGGGTAGAGTATTCAACCCAAATTTATTGATTCGACACAAGGGGAGCCAAAGAATATTCTCAAGTATTAGCGGCTGAGTTGTCAATTCAACCGCACCTGGAAACTTAATATCTGCAGCAAAGTATTTAGTAGCAAAGTCATGTGATAATAGCGGTAACGGTAGCAAAACTAATAGTTTTGGTTTAATTATGTCGGATGTGATTCCTCATGCAATAGTTATAACATAGGGTGACACAGAACTAGCTCCAGTTCATCAATGTAATGTAGGCATGTATTCTGAATATAGTCATACGTGCTTATGGAAAAGAACTTGCATGACATCTTTTGTCCTACCCTCCCGTGGCAACGGGGTCCTATTGGAAACTAAGGGATATTAAGGACTCCTTTTAATAGAGTACCGAACCAAAGCATTAACACTTAGTGAATACATGAATTCCTCAAACTATGGTCATCACTGGTAAGTGTCCTGATTATTGTCACTTCGGGGTTAACGGATCATAACACATAATAGATGACTATAGACTTGCAAGATAGGATGAAGAACTCACATATATATTCATGAAAACATAATAGGTTCAGATCTGAAATCAAGGCACTCGGGCCCTAGTGACAAGAATTAAGCATAGCAAAGTCATAGCAACATCAATTTGAGAACATAATGGATACTAGGGATCAAACCCTAACAAAACTAACTCGATTACATGATAAATCTCATCCAACCCATCACTGTCCATCAAGCCTATGATGGAATTACTCATGCACGGCGATGAGCATCATGAATTTGGTGATGGAGGAAGGTTGATGATGACGATGGCGACGGATTCCCCTCTCCGGAGCCCTGAACGGACTCCAAATCAGCCCTTCCGAGAGAGATTAGGGCTTGGCAGTGGCTCCGTATCGTAAAATGCAATGAATCCTTCTCTCTAATTTCTTTCTCCCCGAACATGAATATATGGGGTTGGAGTTGAGGTCGGTGGAGCACCAGGGGGCCCACGAGGCAGGGGGCGCGCCCAGGGGGGTAGGCGCGCCCCCACCCTCATGGACATGGTGTGGCATCCCTGATGTTGATTCTTTCGCCAGTATTTTTTATATATTCCAAAAATATTCTCCGTTGATGTTCAGGTCATTTGAGAACTTTTATTTCTGCACAAAAATAACACCATGGCAATTCTGCTGAAAACAACGTCAGTCCGGGTTAGTTCCATTCAAATCATGCAAGTTAGAGTCCAAAACAAGGGCAAAAGTGTTTGGAAAAGTAGATACGTTGGAGACGTATCAACTCCCCCAAGATTAAACCTTTGCTTGTCCTCAAGCAATTCAGTTGATAAACTGAAAGTGATAAAGAAAAACTTTTACAAACTCTGTTTGCTCTTGTTGTTGTAAATATGTAAAGCCAGCATTCAAGTTTTCAGCAAAGATTATGAACTAACCATATTCACAATAACATTTAGGTCTCATGTTTACTCATATCAATGGCATAATCAACTAGCGAGCAATAATAATAAATCTCGGATGACAACACTTTCTCAAAACAATCATAATATGATATAACAAGATGGTATCTCGCTAGCCCTTTCTGAGACCGCAAAACATAAATGCAGAGCACCCCTAAAGATCAAGGGCTGACTGGAAAGTGTAATTCGTGGTAAAAGAGATCCAGTCATACTCAATGTAAACTAATAATAATACATGCAAATGATAGCGGTGCTCTCCAACTGGTGCTTTTTAATAAGAGGGTGATGACTCAACATAAAAGTAAATGGATAGGCCCTTCGCAAAGGGAAGCAGAGATTTGTAGAGGTGCCAGAGCCCGGTTTTGAAATAGAGATGAATAATATTTTGAGCGGTATACTTTCATTGTCAACATAAGAACCGAGAGATCTCGATATCTTCCATGCTACACACATTATAGGCGGTTTCCAAGCAGAATGGTAAAGTTTATACTCCCCCACCACCAACAAGCATCAATCCATGGCTTGCCTGAAACAACGGGTGCCTCCAACTAACAACAATCCCGACGGAGTTTTGTTTGTAATTATTTTGATTTGATTTGAGCATGGGACTGGCCATCCCGGTCACCAGACATTTTCTCGTGAGTGAGGAGTGGAGTCCACTCCTCTTGAGAATAACCCACCTAGCATGGAAGATACAAATAGCCCTAGTTGATACATGAGCTATTCGAGCATACAAAACATAATTTTTATTTGATGGTTTAGAGTTTGGCACATACAAATTTACATGGAACGGCAGGTAGATACCGCATATAGGAAGGTATGGTGGACTCATATGGAATAACTTTTGGGGTTTATGGAGTTGGATGCACAAGCAATAGTCCCGCTTAGTACAATTGAAGGCTAGAAAGAGACTGGGAAGCGACCAGCTAGAGAGCGACAACAGTCATGAACATGCATTAAAATTAATCAACACTGAATGCAGGCATGAGTAGGATATAATTCACCATGAACATAAATATCGTGGAGGCTATGTTGATTTTGTTTCAACTACATGCGTGAACATGTGCCAAGTCAAGCCACTCGAATCGTTCAAAGGAGGATACCACCCTATCATACCACATCACAACCATTTTAATAACATGTTGGCATGCAAGGTAAACCATTATAAACTCCTAGCAAATTAAGCATGGCATGAGCAACTATAATCTCTAATCGTCATTGCAAACATATTTCATTCATAATAAGCTGAATTAGGAACGATGAACTAATCATATTTACAAAAACAAGAGAGGTCGAGTTCATACCAACTTTTCTCATCTCAACAAGTTCATCATATATCTTCATTATTGCCTTTCACTTGCACAACCGAATAGTGTGGATAATAATAATAGTGCACGTGCATTGGACTAAGCTAGAATCTGCAAGCATTCAATACACAGGAGAAGACAAGGTAATATGGGCTCTCTGTTAGATCAACAATAATGCATATGACAGCAACTCAACTTTTTCATTATGGTCTTCTCCTGTCGACCCCCAAAGACAAGAAAAGAAACAAAATTATTTACACGGGAAAGCTCCCAACAAGCAAAAGAAGAACGAAAAATCTTTTTGGGTTTTCTTTTAGTTATTACTACTACAAGCATGGAAAGTAAACTAGCTAAAAGCTACAACTAATTGTTTTTGGTTTTTATTAAGGTTTTTCAAACACACAACAAGAAAGCTTAAAACAGAAAATAAACTAGCATGGATGATACAATGAAAAAGTATGAGCACCGACAACTAGAATGAGTGTGTGAACATGAATGTAATGTCGGTGAGAAATATGTACTCCCCCAAGCTTAGGCTTTTGGCCTAAGTTGGTCTATGCCCACGGATCAAAGCTTCCCTCTCCGGTATACTGAGGAGGATCCTCAGGGTGCCATTGGTTGGCGATCTCCTCTGGATCCCACTGATAAACAGACTGATGGTGAGGATCAAGTGGTGGCTCCGGCTCGGGCTCTGGAGCCGATGTCAGGCTCCGGTAGTATGAATGGCCTCCGGCAGAACAAGGTACATGCCTGAAAGTATGTTGAACAAAGAGGGAGCAGGCAAGGTAATTGTCTCAAAGTGATTCCTATTAAATATCAGTTTATAGTTAAGCATCTTCTTCTTATTCTTAACAATAAAATCATCTGCTACCATGCTCTTATAATCTAGAAAAATATGAGGCAGTAACTTTTCCTCTTTCTCATAATGCCTAATAGGTATGTTAAAGTGTGCAGCAAGGTGCGAGGTGAAGATGCCTCCTAAGACGGGACCCTTTGTACGGTTCAGATTTAACCGTTTTAGCAACAATAGCGCCTAAACTAAAAGTGGTATCACGAAACAAAGCATGGCGCAAAATAACAATATCAGGGGAACTAAGATTTCCACAGTTCCCGCGACCAATTAAGCATGTACTAGCAAATATTGTGAAGTAATGTAGGACATGAAAATGTATGCTAGTAATTCTTGCATCGGAAACCATCCTCGTTTCCCCTACAATAATCATATCAATAAATCCTTTCACATCATTACGATGTGGTTCCTCTATGCTGCCCTCAAAGGGTATCCTACAAACCCAACAAAAATGATAAAGTGACATCTCCTTATGCTCATCATATAAATAAAATTCCACCAAAGGTGGCGATCTCCTACCATGGAAATGAAAATTTTGCACAAAAATATTGGTGAGTAGGAGATACTGTTCACGTTGGTCGTGGAGGAAGTCGGTGAGGCCTGCATTCTCAGCCAAATAATAAAAATCTTCATAAATCCCGACTTCTCTCAAGAACTCATCACAAGGCCATTCACACGGCCGAACCTCCGCAGTACGAGGGAGATTATACTTGGGCTTCTCATTTTCTTCACTTTGCTTATCCTTCGAGCTTCGGCTCGATGAGCCCCTCAAAAATCTCTTCATCTTTTTATGAAATTTTCTGAAATTTTTAGTAACTTAAAATAAAATTGAACTAAACTCAACAAAATGCATAGCAACTACTCCTACAAGTGTCTAGAGGCTATATCATGCATTAAAACTACTTTTGACCACATAAATTTGACATGCAAGCTCAAGAACAGGGTCACCTAAGCAGCAAAGATTTGCAATAAATAAAGCACTAGAACAAAAACTAATTGGACCATTGGAGGAGTCACATACCAAAGAACAATCCCCCAATGCAGTTTTGTGAATGGAGCTTTGAGAAAGGAGATCAAAAATGGCAGCAAGATGAGCTAGAACTCGGGTTTGAGCTGGTGGGTGATTTTTTCTGCAGGAAGACGAAGTGTGTAGGTGCAAGAATAAGTGGAGGGGACCCTCGGGGGGTCCATGAGGCAGGGGCGCACCCTCCACCCTCATGGGCAGACGGTGGGTCCCCCTGATGTGTTCTCAGTGTCAATAATTCTTAAATATTCTGGAAAATATCATATTTCATTTTCAGGGAATTTGGAGAACTTTTATTTTCAGGGTATTTTTTTATTACAAGAATAATTCACAGACAGAAAATACTATTTTCACTTTATTTAATATAATAACAGAAAGTAAAAAGAGGGTACATAAGGTTGTGCTTTCTAACTTCATCCATCTCATGCTCATCAAAAGGAATCCACTAGCAAGGTTGATCAAGTCTTGTTAAACAACTCATTCCGAATCGCATGAAACCGGAGAAATTTCGAATAACACTAGGTTACCTCAACGGGGATATGCACATCCCCAACAATAAGAATATCATATTTTTTCTTGATAGTAGGAAGAGGAAATTCAAAACCTCCAATAGTAATTGTTGAAAATTTTCCAATAGAATTGATACTGTGGACTTGCGGTTGTTTCCTCGGAAAGTGTACCATATGCTCATTACCATTAACATGAAAAGTGACATTGCCTTTGTTGTAATCAATAACAGCCCCTGCAGTATTCAAAAAGGGTCTACCAAGGTAATCGACATACTATCGTCCTCAGGAATATAAAGAATAACAAAGTCTGTTAAAATAGTAACGTTTGCAACCACAACATGCACATCCTCACAAATACCGACAGGTATAGCAGCTGACTTATCAGCCATTTGCAAAGATATTTCAGTGGGTGTCAACTTATTCAAATCAAGTCTGCGATATAAAGAGAGAGGCATAACACTAACACCGACTCCAAGATCACATAAAGCAGTTTTAACATAGTTTCTTTTAATGGAGCATGGTATAGTCGGTACTCCGGGATCTCCAAGTTTCTTTGGTATTCCACCTATAAAAGTATAATTAGCAAGCATGATGGAAATTTCAGCTTCCGGTATCTTTCTTTTATTTGTAACAATATCTTTCATGTACTTAGCATAAGGATTCATTTTAAGCATATCAGTCAAACACATATGCAAAATGATAGGTCTAATCATTTCAGCAAAGCGCTCAAAATCCTCATCATCCTTTTTCTTGGATGGTTTAGGAGGAAAAGGCATGGGTTTCTGAACCCATGGTTCTCTTTCTTTACCATGCTTCCTAGCAACAAAGTCTCTCTTATCATAGCGTTAGTTCTTTCATTGTGGGTTATCAAGATCAACAGCAGGTTCAATCTCTACATCATTGTCATTGCTAGGTTGAGCATCAACATGAACATCATCATTAACATTATCACTAGGTTCATGTTCATTACCAGATTGTGTTTCAGCATCAGAAATAGAAATATCATTGGGATTCTCAGGTGTGTCAATAATAGGTTCACTAGAAGCATGCAAAGTTCTATCATTTTTATTTTTCTTGTTCTTAGAAGAACTAGGTGCATCAATATTAGTTCTCTGAGAATGTTGCTCAATTCTCTTAGGGTGGCCCTCAGGATACAAAGGTTCCTGAGTCATTTTACCCCCTCTAGTCATAACTCTAACTACATTATCATTTTTCTTATTATTTAATTCATTGAGCAAATTATTCTGACCTTTAAGTACTTGTTCTACTTGAGTGGTAACCATAGAAGCATGTTTACTAATAAGTTTAAGTTCACCTTTGACTCTAGACATATAATCACTCAAGTGTTAAATCATATAAGCATTACGTTTCAATTGTTTACCAACATAAGCATTGAAGTCTTTTGACTAACCATAAAGTCATCAAACTCATCCAAGCATTGGCTAGCAAACTTAGTAGATGGGATTTCACATTTATCAAAGCTATAGAGAGAATTTACCTTTACTACCTGTGTCGGGTTATCAAGACCATGTATTTCTTCAATAGGTGGTAAATTCTTAGCATCTTCAGCTTTAATACCTTTTTCTTTCATAGATTTCTTTGCCTCTTGCATATCTTCGGAACTGAGAAATAGAATACCCCTTTTCTTCGGAGTTGGCTCAGGAGTTGGTTCAGGAAGTGTCCAATCATTTTCATTACTTAACATATTATTCAATAGCAATTCAACTTGATCAACAGTTCTTTATCTGAAAATACAACCAGCACAACTATCCAAATGGTCTCGGGAGGCATCAGTTAGTCCATTATAATAGATATCAAATATTTCATTTTTCTTGAGAGGATGATCAGGAAAAGCATTAAGTAATTGGAGAAGCCTCCCCCAAGCTTGTGGTAGACTCTCTTCTTTAATTTGCACAAAATTATATATTTCCCTTAAGGCAGCTTGTTTCTTATGAGCGGGGAAATATTTAGCAGAGAAGTAATAAATCATATCCTAGGGACTACGCACAGAACCAGGATCAAGAGAATTAAACCATGTTTTAGCTTCACCCTTTAATGAGAATGGAAACATCTTAAGGATAAAGTAATAGCAAGTTTTCTCATCATTAGTGAACAGGGTGGCTATATCATCTAATTTAGTAAGATGTGCCACAACAATTTCAGATTCATAGCCATAAAAAGGATCAGATTCAACCAAAGTAATTAACTCAGGATCGACAGAGAAATCATAATCCTTATCAGAAATAAAGATAGGTGAAGTAGCAAAAGCAGGGTCATGTTTCATTCTAGCATTCAAAGTCTTTTCCTGAAGCTTAACTAATAATTTCTTAAGATCATATCTATCATTGTAAGCTAAGATGTCTCTAGCAGTTTCTTCATCCATAACATAACCCTCAGGCATAACATGCAATTCATATCTATGGGGAGAATCTTCATCATCACTTTCATCAATATTATCAGTTTCAATAATTTCATTCTCTCTAACCCTAGCAAGTTGTTCATCAAGAAATTCACCTAGTGGCATAGTATTATCAAGCATAGAAGTAGTTTCATCATAAGTATCATGCAAAGCAGAGGTGGCATCATCAATAACATGCGACATATCAGAATGAATAGCAGGAGTAGGTGTCGCAAGTTTACTCAAAACAGAAGGTGAATCAAGTGCAGAGCTAGATGGCAGTTCCCTACCTCCCCTCGTAGTTGAGGGGAAAATCTTGGTTGTTTTATCTTTCAAGTTCTTCATAGTGATTAGCAGATATAAAACCCAAGTGACTCGAAGAATAGAGCTATGCTCCCCGGCAACGGCGCCAGAAAATAGTCTTGATAACCCACAAGTATAGGGGATCACAACACTTTTCGAGGGTAGAGTATTCAACCCAAATTTATTGATTTGACACAAGGGGAGCCAAAGAATATTCTCAAGTATTAGCGGCTGAGTTGTCAATTCAACCACACCTGGAAACTTAATATCTACAGCAAAGTATTTAGTAGCAAAGTAATGTGATAATAGCGGTAATGATAGCAAAAATAATAGTTTTGGTTTTATAGTGATTGTAACAGTAGCAACGGAAAAGTAAATAAGCGAAGAACAATATGTGAAAAGCTCGTAGGCAACAGATCAATGATGGATAATTATGTCGGATGCGATTCCTCATGCAATAGTTATAACATAGGGTGACACAGAACTAGCTCCAGTTCATCAATGTAATGTAGGCATGTATTCCGAATATAGTCATACGTGCTTATGGAAAAGAACTTGCATGATATCTTTTGTCTTACCCTCCCGTGGCAGCGGGGTCCTATTGGAAACTAAGGGATATTAAGGCCTCCTTTTAATAGATTACCGGACCAAAGCATTAACACTTAGTGAATACATGAACTCGTCAAACTACGGTCATCACCGGTACTTATCCCGATTATTGTCACTTCGGGGTTAACGGATCATAACACATAATAGGTGACTATAGACTTGCAAGATAGGATCAAGAACTCACATATATTCATGAAAACATAATAGGTTCAGATCTGAAATCATGGCACTTAGGCCCTAGTGACAAGCATTAAGCATAGCAAAGTCATAGCAACATCAATCTCAGAACATAATGGATACTAGGGATCAAACCCTAACAAAACTAACTCGATTACATGATAAATCTCATCCAACCCATCACCGTCCAGGAAGCCTACGATGGAATTACTCACCCACGGCGGTGAGCATCATGAAATTGGTGATGGAGGAAGGTTGATGATGACGATGGCGACAGATTCCCCTCTCCGGAGCCCCGAACGGACTCCAGATCAGCCCTCCCAAGAGAGATTAGGGCTTGGTTGTGGCTTCCTATCGTAAAACACGATGAATCCTTCTCCTTGATTTTTTGTCCCCAAACGTGAATATATGGAGTTGGATTTGAGGTCCGTGGAGCTCCAGGGGGCCGACGAGGCAGGGGGGCGTGCCCAGGGGGGTATGCGCGCCCCCACCCTCGTGGACAGGGTGTGGGCCCCCTGACGTCGATTCTTTCACCAATATTTTTATATATTCCAAAAATATTCTCCATTGATTTTCAAGTCATTCCGAGAACTTTTGTTTCTGCACAAAAATAACACCATGGCAATTCTGCTGAAAACAACGTCAGTCCGGGTTAGTTCCATTCAAATCATGCAAGTTAGAGTCCAAAACAAGGGCAAAAGTGTTTGGAAAAGGAGATATGTTGGAGACATATCACTTGTCCATTTGGAACCTATGCTTATAGACGTATGCCTTTTGGTTTATGTAATGCACCTTCTACCTTTTAAAGATGCATGATGGCTATATTCTCTAACTTTTGTGAAAAATTGTTGAGGTTTTCATGGATGACTTTTCTGTTTATGGGAAGTCTTTTGATGATTGTTTAAGCAACCTTGAGCGAGTTTTTGCAGAGATGTGAACAAAAAAATCTTGTATTGAATTGGGAGAAGTGCCACTTTATGGTTAATGAAGGCATTGTCTTGGGTCATAAAATTTCTGAAAGAGGTATTGAAGTGGACCAAGCTAAGGTTGATGCAATTCAGAAAATGCCATGTCCAAGGGACATCAAAGGTATTCATAGTTTCCTAGGTCATGCTGATTTCTATAGGAGGTTTATTAAAGACTTCTCTAAAATTTCTAGGCCTTTCACTAGTCTTTTGCAAAAGGATGTTCCTTTTGTTTTTGATGATGATTGTTTGAAAGCCTTTGAAACACTCAAGAAAGCCTTAGTATCTACACTATTGTTCAACCTCCTAATTGGAACTTGCCTTTTGAAATTATGTGTGATGCTAGTGATTATGCTGTTGGTGTTGTTCTAGGACAAATAGTTGATAAGAAATTGAATGTTATCCATTATGCTAGTAAAACTATAGACAGTGCTCAAATAAATTATGCTACTACTGAAAAAGAATTCTTAGCGGTAGTGTTTTCTTGTGATAAATTTAGACCTTATATTATTGATTCCAAAGTAACTATTCACACAGACCATGCATGCTGCTATTAAATATCTTATGGAAAAGAAAGATGCTAAACCTAGACTTATTCGTTGGGTTCTCTTGTTACAAGAATTTGATTTACATATCATTTATAGAAAAGGAGCTAAGAACCCCATAGTTGATAATTTGTCTAGGCTTGAAAATGTGCTTGATGACCCACTTCCTATTGATGATAGTTTTCCTAATGAGCAGTTAGCTGCAATAAATGTTGCTAAGAGTACTCCTTGGTATGCCGACTATGCTAATTACATTGTTGCTTAATATTTACCACCTAGCTTTACATACCAGCAAAAGAAAAAAATCTTCTATGATTTAAGACATTACTTTTGGGATGACCCACATCTTTATAAAGGAGTAGATGGTATTATTAGACGTTGTGTACCTGAGCATGGACAGGGACAAATCTTACGGAAATGTCACTCCAAGGCTTATGGAGGGCATCATGCTGGAGATAGAACTGCTCACAAGGTACTGCAATCGGGATTTTATTGTCCAACTCTCTTCAAGTATGCCCGTAAGTTTGTCTCTTCTTGTGATGAATGTCAAAGAATAGGTAATATCGGTAAGCGTAAAGAAATGCCTACATATTATTCACTTGCTGTTGGGCCATTTGATGTTTGGGGATTTGATTACATGGGACCTTTTCCTTCCTCTAATGGGTATACACATATTTTGGTTACTGTTGATTATGTTACTGAATGGGTAGAAGCTATTCCAACTAGTAGTGCTGATCAGAACACCTCTATTAAAATGCTTACGGAAGTTATTTTCCCATGGTTTGGAGTCCCTAGATATTTAATGACTGGTGGTGGTTCACACTTTATTCATTGTGCTTTCCGTAAAATGCTTGCCAAGTATGATGTTAACCATAGAATTGCATCACCCTATTATCCTCAGTCTAGTGGTCAAGTTGAACTTAGCAGTAGAGAAATAAAATTAATTTCGCAAAAGACTGTTAATAGGTCTAGGAAGAATTGGTCTAAGAAATTAGATGATGCACTTTGGGCTTATAGAACAACATATAAAAATCCTATGGGTATGTCTCCTTATAAAATGGTTTATGGAAAAGCTTGTCATTTGCCTCTTGAGTTAGAAAATAAAGCATTTTGAGCAATCAAAGAACTCAATTATGATTTCAAACTTGCTGGTGAAAAGAGGTTATTTGATATAAGATCATTAGATGAATGGAGAACCTAAGCATATGAAAATGCAAAGTTATTCAAAGAAAAAGTTAAAAGATGGCATGACAAAAGAATTCAAAAGCGTGAGTTTAAAGTTGGAGAATATGTTCTTTTGTACAACTCTCGTTTCAGATTTTTTGTAGGAAAGCTTCTCTCGGAATGGGAAGGCCCCTATGTCATCGAGAAGATTTACCGGTTTGGAGCCATCAAAATAAATAATTTTGAAGGCACTAACCCGATGGTTGTCAATGGGCAAAGAATAAAGCATTATATCTCAGGTACGCCTATTAATGTTGAAAGTAATACTATCCAAACTTTGACACCGGAAGAACACATAAAAGAGTCCTTTCGGAACACTCTAGAATCATGAAAATAAGAAGGTGCGTGATATGGTAAGTAAACGGACTCCAAAAAATCTGCAATTTTTTATCAGTTTTGGAATATTTTAAAATTTTGGAAATAAAGAAACTTCCAGGAAGCATACCGTAGTGGGCACAAGACACCAGGGCGCCTGGCGCGCCCAAGTGGGTTGTGCCCACCTGGGACAGCTCCCGTAATGCATTTTTCTACCACCTGTTGATCACCGTATCACGGAGAAATCCTCTGTTCTCTTTTTCCTTGTTGTTTTCTGTCAGATTCCATCTACCATGGCCTCTTCAAGCTCCTCCAAGGACAAGATCTCTCCTTCATCACCACCATCATCTCCTTCACCACCAAAAGGAGAATTGAATATCGGGTATGGGCACTCCGCTTGGCTTTCGCCAAGCTTGGGGGAGGTGCCCAGGTATCGTATCATCCCACTATATTTTTGCTTTTATTTATCCTAGTTCAATATTTTGCTTTCAAATGAAATAACTTTTAGTTCAATCCTTTCTTCTTTTGAGAGTTTGCTTAGTGATCTACCCTTGTAATCGTGTGCAAGTTATATAATGAAGTTAGTTTTTATTTTTGCTTTCTTTACTTTCATGTTGCAAATGAAGAAAAGAATTAAGGAATAAATAAAAAGAGAAAGGAAATAAATGAAGAAAGGAAATAAATATTGAAAAGATTATATACTAATCCTATGGTAGGTGATGGCACCACATAAGGAAAAGTATAGGTAGAAAATTTTATTAGAAATTGACAAACATAGCATTAGTCAATGATGCAACTCATGAAAGAATTAATAAGGGAATAGAAGATTCACATATAGATATACTATCCTAGAAATCTTTTGTGATTGTGAGCCCTCATCAAAATATTATATGCCAAAATTGTTGACGTTGGACAAGGAAGACAACTTAATGGTTTATGTTTGTTTATATTCACATAGAAGTCATATTGTCATAGATCCTTTAACATGTGATGCTTTCCCCTATCTTTGCTAGCCAAAAATTCTGTACTAAGTAGAGATACTAGTTGTGCATCCAAAAACCCTTAAACCCAAACCTTTTTCAAGAGCCCACCATACCTACCAAGGGATTGAGCAAGATCCCTCAAGTAAGTTGTCATCGGTGCAAAAAGGCAATAAAAATTGCTTCTCAAAGTGTGAGATAATTTAGTGTAAGAGAAAATTGAGCGTTGCACGAACTTGGATGACAAAGGATAAAAGCGATAGAGTGCATAATAAAGGTTGTCATCTTAAGGGGCAATACAACGTGATGTTCTCTTGCACTAAGGGATTAAGCATACAAACAAATAAGCGCATGGCAACCTCTGCTTCCCTCTGCGAAGGGCCTATCTTTTACTTTTATGCAAAGAGTCAAAGTTTTCCCTCTATTCCTTTTATTTTTCTCTTTTGGCAAGCATCATGTGGTGAGGAAAGATCTAGGCACATATGTCCAGTTGAATATATATAGCATGAGTTATTATTGTTGACATCACCCTTGAGGTGAGTATGTTGGGAGGCAAAATAATAAGCCCCTATCTTTTTATGTGTCCGGTTGAAATGTTTTGCTCATGGGTACAAGGTGAGTGTTAGCAATCATAGAAGACTATATGATGGTTGAGTATGTGTACTTGTCTAAAGGCTCCGACACGTGACCCTACCTGAAAAGATGATGAATTGTAGTTGCAAAGTTGACTGGGAACATAGTTTGTTGGTTCCTAATAGAGTTTTTGCTTTATACTTCGATTATATGATGAACTCTTACTTATTCATAGGAAGTGTATGATGCAAGTTCTATGATAATAGTCCTATGTTTAATTTTGTTTCTGTTACAATAATCAACATGATCCTTCTATGTCCGTATTTTGCTTTTATCGACACCTCTCTCTCAAAGCATGTGGACATGCATGTTTTTTGATTTCGGTTTTCGCTTGATAAGCGAGGTCTAAGCTTGGGGGAGTTGATACGTCCATTTTGCATCATGCTTTTTTACTGTTATTTATAATGTTTTTGTCCATAATAATTCTTTTTGGAGTAATTCTAATGCCTTTTCTCTTATAATTAGCAAGGAACACACTAAGGGGGAGAATTCCGGCAGCTGGAAATCCGGACCTGGAAAAGCTACGTCAAGCCACCTATTCTATACAACTCCAAATCAGCTAAAACTTTACGGAGATTTTTTATGGATTATTTGAGAAATACTGGAGCCAATAAACACTAGAGGGGGGCCACCAGGTGGGCACAACCCACCTGGGTGCGCCAGGCCCCCCAAGCGCGCCCTGGTGGGTTGTGGCCTCCTCGGCCCACCTCCAATGCCCATCTTCTGGTATATAAGTCATTTTGACCTAGAAAAAATAAGGGGAGGACTTTCGGGACGAAGCGCCACCGCCTCGAGGCAGAATTTCTGCAGGAGCACTTTTGCCCTCCGGCGGAGCGATTCTGTCGGGGGAACTTCCCTCCCGAAGGGGGAAATCGTCGTCATCATCATCACCAACAACTCTCCCATCTTGGGGAGGGCAATATCCATCAACATCTTCACCAGCACCATCTCATCTCAAACGCTAGTTCATCTCTTGTATGCAATATTATTACCAGAACTATAGATTGTTGCTAGGGGGTGACTAGTAGTGTTGATTACATCTTGTAGTTGATTACTATATGGTTTATTTGGTGGAAGATTATATGTTCAGATCCAATATGCTATTTAATACCCCTCTGATCTTGAGCATGATTATTATTTGTGAGTAGTTACTTTTGTTCTTGAGGTCACGGGAGAAATCATGTTGTAAGTAATCATGTGAATTTGATATGTGTTCGATATTTTGATAGTATGTATGTTGTGATTCCCTTAGTGGTGTCATGTGAACGTTGACTACATGACACTCCACATATTTGGGCCCAAGGGAATGCATTGTGGAGTAGTAAATAGATGGCGGGTTGCGAGAGTGACAAAACACTAGTAGAAAAAGTCCCATTTGTCCCGGTTCATAAGGACCATTTGTCCCGGTTGGGGAACCGGGACTAAAGGGTCGGTACTAAAGCCCATAACCTTTAGCCCTGGTTCGCCCACGAACCGGGACAAACGGGGCTCCACGTGGCCGCTGCAACTTGACCAGGCAGGGGGGCCTTAGGTCTCGGTTGGTAGCACCAACTGGGACCAAAAAGCGTCTATGCATCAACAGTTGAGGGCTGGGGTTTTTATTTTTTTATTTTTGGGGGGGGGGGGGTTGGGGGTTTTGTAGGGTTAATTTATGGGTTTCATATATTGTGTTAGCTAGCTAATAGAGAGAAGTGTCCTCTCTTATCTCCGTGCTTGGTCGACGCTATGTACTATGCGTATAGAGAGGACTCGACACGCTAGTTAGTAAACAAATGAAGGTAACCATTAAGTACACAAGATCGTCATGAACATATACAAAGAGAAGTGATCAACCTCTCTTTCACCAAGAGATTGGTCGAACAACAAGTTTTCGTACATCTATCCGACGCTACTAGCTACATGTATACAATATAAGATCTCTTACAATCCCTAGCATCTGATGTCAAGTTCCACATGGTATTCTCCGTTTTTATCTATTACATGGTCAAGAAAGAATCCCGCCAATTCCTCTTGAATTGCTTTTATGCGATCTTGTGGTAGGAGTTCATCCCGCAGCTGCCAAAGCTAATTTGAAGAAGGAGGTCAATACATATATATGAATGAAACTCAACACAAATGATGGTAATAAAATAAAATTGTGAATATTATTGCTTACGCACTTCATAATCTTCTTTAGAGTAGCCCCGCTTAGAGGTCGTCGTGTTGTAGATGTACTTGCAGATATAGTATCCACAAAAATTATTCCCGCCTTCCTGCCACAACTACTTTACGAGAAATAGAGGTCAATCAAACTGATAATCAAGCATTATAATATGTATTGATGAAACTAGCTAGAATCAATGGGAGATGCGCAGAACTAGCTAATAGTACTTACTTTCGGGTGTGTAAATCACAGCTTCCCCGGCAGTCCCGGAGCTTCTGCGGTGAACACTTTCCAAACCCTGCGAGACAAAGAAAATAATTACTACTTGATATCAGGAAATGAACAAAGTTGCCGATATGGTGCGATAATGATTGATTGCACTTACTTCTTGAGCACTTTAGTCATGGCTGCATACTCCTTGAGATCTTTTCATCTTGAGTCTAAGACGGCTACTAGTCCCTGCTCAAGCTTAATCTCTAGGAGAATAAAATGGAAGCTATGCACACATGCATTACTCATCAATTACATTACTATAACCTAGAGTAATAAGGGAAACCGAATATGCACAAGACAGTAACACTCACTTGAAGTTGTAAGGAAAGAGTATTTTATCTTTGTTTAGATTTTGAAGCAACGATTTTAGCAAGTTGGCCTTGGCTTCTTTGGCATCATGTTTAACCGTCCACTCATCTATGAGATTTGCGTTAATGAACCCAATATCATAGATTTGTCTTTTCTTGCATTTGACGATCTTCAATCTGCATAATGTAGTGAGGATAATTATATATACATGCAATGAAAGAGCTGAGCTATATATAGAGACTTAATTACAGAAGTAGTACTTATAGACAGTAGCAAGTGATGATTATTTTATCGAGGGCCTTTTAATTGAAAAACTGGAAGAACTTCTCAAATGGAACAGACAACAGATCAATTCCAACGAGGCCGTGCTCCTCTTTAACTCTCAGCGTCAAAATATCCTTCCCAGACTTGAAGGTGTCCATGTACCACTTATGGAATCTTCGCATCATCATTGTTAAAGGAGTATCACTAGGTTTGACGAGAGGCTTCCCGTACTGGTATTTGTGTTCGTCCACCTCCATTGTATCAAAATGTGCAGAGTCGGGCAGGTAATCACCAGGATTGGTACCGGGTAGCATCCTGGGCAGATTTGCAACGATATCACTAGACACCTTCAGCGGGGGGCACGATTGGTTCGCCTGTTCGCCGAGCTGGGGATTTTTTCCCACTTGTTCGTTGTTGTAAGCTTTTGTCACTTGAAGTAGTTCCGGACCGATGCGCTTCTTGCGCTGCCTTTCTAAGAGCCTGGACATGGTTTTCATCCGGCGTAGGCAGTGCTGGTCGCTTCAGGGCATCCAAAGTGCGCTTCAATTTTACCAGATCTATATTCTCCTCCGGAGGTGGATGTTTCTTAGCTCTTTGCTTTTCAAAGAAGTCCATCACTTGGGCTTTACATATATCCGTGTTTTCCTCCACGGTCCTCTCGTATGGTAACTTCTCTAGAGGCTTGAGATATGGACCGAATTTGTATTGCCTCCCGCCTTTGGCTGTACTGCTAGACGCCGGAGTGGCCGGAGCGGCTGGGGCTGTCTTCCTTTGTTGCTTACGAGGCAGAGAAGGAGGCGGAGTGCTACGACGCGCCGGAGCAGCCGGTGCAGCGGCGACTATCTTCCAATTTTTCTGATGAGGCGGAGGAGGAGGCGGGTTGCTCGGACATGCCGGCGTAGGCGGAGAAGGAGGCGGAGAGCCGCCATGCACCGAAGAAGGAGGTGGAGTGCCCCGATCACTCGCCAGAGGAGGAGGCGGAGGAGGAGGCAGAGTGCCCTGACTCGCCGGAGGAGGAGGAGGAGGCGGAGGCGTCCAGTTCGGAAGGTTGATGAGCTCCTTCCGCCATAGACATGGAGTCTTCAGAGCAAGACCCAGCCGAGTCTCCCCTTCACCGGTAGGGTGGTCAAGCTCGAGTTCCTCAAATCCCTCCGTTATTTCATCGACCATCACAATGGCATAGCCTTGTGGAATCAGCCGGCAGTGAAAAGTTGCGCCGGGTTCAGGAGGTGCAACAGAGCCGACAGCCGCTTGACTTTGAGGTGCTGCCATTGCGTCATAAGGTGACAATCTTGAGCCTCCGTGATAGCATCCACGGGGTAGCTGGGAGCCGCGAAGTCAGGCTCCTGAAGCAGCTTGGTGGAAGCCATGCTGCTTCTCCGCTGAGTGGGCGGGGTAGCTTCGGCAGGTCGCTGGCTGTCCTTTTCCTCTAGCGCGTGTACCCTTGCATGCAGCTTCTGCAGTTCGGTCTGCTCCACTTTCCTCCTCCTCTCCTGGGTTTTGTAACCGCCTGCGCCAGGAAACCCAACCTTCCACGAAACGGAGCCTGGCATGCCTCGTGACCGTCCAGGGTGCTCAGGATTCCCAAGGCCCTGTGTGAGCTTGTTGTTCTCCCTGTAGGGAACGAACGTCTGTTGTTGCGCTGCGGCGATATACTCCTGAAGCTTCATGACGGGTATTTCCAGTTGCTGGTTCGTCCAAACGCACTTCCCTGTTTCATGGTCCAACATTCTCCCAACCCCGAAGAACCAAGTCCTTGAACTTTCTGGCCAGTGCAATGTCTGTGGTTTGACCCCTTTATCAAAGCAGGTCTTTCTCAGCCTTGTCCCACAACGGCCGGGCTTTGAGGTAGCTACCTGACCCGATGCGATGGTGAAGCTCCTTCTTTGCAACATTTTTCTTGTTTGTCGCTGACATCTTCTTACTCTTCTCCAATGTCTTGTGGGCCACAAATGCGTCCCAATGATCTCTTATCTTCTCAAATCGGCCGGTGATTTTTGGAGTCTTGTCTTCGTCGACAAACGTTGTTTTCAACTCATTCGTCCACCTCCTGAATAGATCTGCCATCTTCTTAAGAGCATGAGCCTTGACCAATGGCTCTATAACTGGCTTGTCCGGATCCTCCTCTAGCGGTAGGGTGAAATTTTCCTTCAGCGCGGTCCAAAGATCATCTTTCTGCCTATTGTTAACATAAGACACCTGAGGGTCTTCGTTCTTAGGCTTATACCATTGGTGGATGCTGATCGGGATCACGTCCCTAACAAGAACCCCGCACTGAGCAGAAAATGCTTCCTTGGTCTGGATGGGTTCAATCGGTTGGCTATCGCCCGCGATTTCTGTGATCGTAAACCTTTCATCCTGGCGCAACTTTTTCTTCGGGCCTCGTCTCGTTACCGAAGTTTGGCTCAATCCTGAGGGCTAGAAAATAAGAAAGAAGAGAGTTAATATGTGTACATACCAAAACAATGAATGCATCAATTAGCTTGTCAGCACAGGCTTAATTAATATATATACCTGGCCAGACTCCGTTCGGTCACTGGAACCGTCATCACGGTCTCGTTCTTCCATCGGCATTCGGTCACCGAAGCCATCATAATCATGTCCTTCCTCCTCCATTGTTCGATCACCGGAGCCTGCTTCACCCTCTCCTTCCAGACCATCGGTGTCGTTGAGATAGTATAAGACAACACCTTCATCGAGGATTATGTCCCCCAACACCTGTTCTGCTTCCAAGTCTCGGTGCTCCATAGTTTCTGCAAATATTACAACATGGCAATTAATATAGCAACCTGACAGATGGATATATTAGTGGCAAACATAGACCTAGCTAGATAATCACAACAAGGAATCATATTAGTGGCCTCGACACTTCTATGGTTTGGGGTGGCCTCGACAACGCTTCTAGGGTTTGGGGTGGCCTCGACGACAACACTCTTTTAACTTTGTAAATTTGGGTGGCCTCGGCAGTGTTTCTAGGGTTTGGGCCGGACCGCCTCTCTCATGATTGTTCGACGTCCGGACCGACAAGGGATTTAACAAAATGGCACCATTCTGGATGTGCAGAAAATGGTCCATATTTTTCCTGATCTCATCTACCCTTCTATATGTCATGTTGTCTAGTGTCAAAGAATTCAAGAAAACCATGACTTCATCATTAGCCGGAAATGACAGGCGGATAATTGTACGAAGCTCTTCAAAGTTGTTTTGGAACGGAGTTCCCGATAGAATAATTCGCTTTTTGGTACAAAGTTCAGCAAGAGCCTTCCGAATATCGCTATTTGGAAGGCCTTTGCTGAAACTTGTACCAAAAGGCGAATTATTCTACCAGGAACTCCGTTCCAGGAAAACTTTGAAGAGCTTCGTAGCATCATACGCCTATTACTTCCAGCTAATGATGAAGCCTTGGATTTCTGTCAGGACCCCAATCCTAAGTCACACCGATCTAGCATGTAACACATCATATCACTTTGCGGCCTCACGCACGGTATTCCCACGGGTGCCACCTTACCTGGCCCGGGATCGTTTGCGCCTTTTGGCTCACGTATATGATAGTGTCGCTAGCATCCATGTGACAGAGAACCCGGGCCGACATGACTAGTCGTAAACCCAAAGTGGCACTAACTTACAGGGACAGGCATACATGACCCAGCAAGGAACGTGTCGGTCATCAGCGAATGAATCTGGGCTGTAGCAGCTGGGCTAACAGGACTCCGGAGAATCCGAGATGTAGTAGGCTAAGAGAACTCCGGTAGACACCGCGTGACATTTCCCTGAAGGGACAGACACAAGAATGAAGAAGGACACAAGCCGGCTAGCCTAAGTGTTCCGGAGCAGTAGCAAGTTACCATGGCTCAGTGGAAGCACTAGGAGACATTTCCCGGTAAGGGAGGCTACAAAGGATAAACAACTAGGTTGTCAGATCCCACACATACCAAGCATTTCAAATCATGCACACAATATGCTCGATATGTGCAAATACAACATGACATCACAACAAAACTCTACAACTCAAAGTATTTATTCATTAGGCTCCAAAGAGCCAGATATTACAAACATGGGTCTGATGACCCAGCATTCAAGTCATACAAGCAAAAAGCACATGCGAAAGCTTAAATTATTTGAGTAGAGACAACTACAAATGGAAAAGACTAAGAAGCCTAACTATCTACAAGACCCTGCCGAGGGCACAAGATCGTAGCTGAGGTAACAAGCTAAATGTTGAAGTCCATGCGGAACTACTAGCGAGACTGAAGTCTCCCTGCAAAAACATAAATTAAGCAAACATGTGTACAAATGTACACATGAAGACTTACATCAGAGCTAACTACATATGCATCGGTGTCAAGAAAGGGGGTGGTGGAGTTTAGCGGCAGCAAGCCAGCTTTGACTCGGTGGCTATCCTAAACTACGACTGCAAGTAACTCTTTTGAGGTGGCGCACACAAGTCCACATATTCACCATATCAATACACCACTATGGATCTTCTCCCATCTCCCTATGAGAACGCCATCCATAGCACTCACGCTTATCTTGCGCATTATAGAGTATCCACTTTCACTTGTCTATGAATAGTACAGGCAACCCAGAAGTCCTTTATCGCGGACGCGGCTATTCGAATAGAAGATGTTAACCCTGCAGGGGTGTACTTCTTCACACATGCTCTCGCCACTTACTACCATGTACACATTGTGTATCTCGGCAACCTTCAAGCGGAAGCCTGGCGAGGGAGTCGGCCACGACCTGACTAACCACACAAGTCTCTAGTCTAGGTTTATTGCCTATTCGGGTTCCATCCGCAAGGAGATCCGGCCGGGGAGTCATTCACGGCCCCAAACGATGAGAGCAGGGTTCCCGAGGCACCAAACGGGCGTCTCGGTACATCGTGCCTCATGTCTCTACCGCATCATAGCCCACTCCTAGGGTCAGCGCTACGCATGGCCCCCAACACATATCCTACAAACACCAAAAACTAGTTGCAATTCCTGGACAAAGAACAAGGGCGGTTAATAAGTCGAGAGAGTCCATTAATGATCCCAATGTGTGGTAGTAGCTGTTAATGGATCACAAACACAGAACTCAGTTCCCGAGGACGGTTTCAATGAGACAACCCACCATGTACTCCTACATGGCCTCTCACCGCTACCTTTACCAAATCGTGTTCACACACTTAGCTCTCAACAGTCGGACATGTTCACAACTTTCCAATTCATCCCCGATGAATCAGACCTGACACAACTCTAAGAAATAGCAGCCATGACAAACAAGCATGAATGAGTAGGCACATCAGGGCTGAAACAACTCCTACTCATGCTAGTGGGTTTCATCTATTTTACTGTGGCAATGACAGGTCATGCAGAGGAAAGGGGTTCAACTACCGCAACATTTAACAATTGAATCGTTGTTGTCCTAATGCAGTAAAAGAGAGCAGGAGCGAGAGAGTGGGATTGTATCGGAATGAACAAGGGGGTTCTGCTTGCCTGGCACTTCTGAAGATAGTATAGTTCTTCATCATTGTCATCAATCTCATCGTCGGAACCACGTCTACTGAGAGGGGACAAATACCGGCAACAGATAAGGAACACAATCAATGCAATGCAACAATATGATGCATGATCATGACATGGCAACATGGTGGTGTTTGGGCTAATGCAACTAGCAACCATTTAAATGAAGTCCATATGAACCAAGGGTTCATATGCAAACTCCATATTTAGCATTTAAAATGCCATTATCATGTTTTCACTTATACAGTGGGCATAAGTTAGTTGAATGCTACCTGTTGAGCATTGTGTTGGTTTTGCCTTGAAGAGGAAAGGGTGATGCAGTAGAGCAGCATAAGTATTTGAAGGAAATATGCCCTAGAGGCAATAATAAAGTTATTATTTATTCCTTATAACATGATAAATGTTTATTATTCATGCTAGAATTGTATTAACCGGAAACATGATACATGTGTGAATACATAGACAAATAGAGCGTCACTAGTATGCCTCTACTTGACTAGCTCGTTAATCAAAGATGGTTATGTTTCCTAGCCATAGACAAAGAGTTGTCATTTGATTAACGGGATCACATCATTAGGAGAATAATGTGATTGACTTGACCCATTCCGTTAGCTTAGCACTTGATCGTTTAGTTTGTCGCTATTGCTTTCTTCATGACTTATACATGTTCCTATGACTATGAGATTATGCAACTCCCGTTTACCAGAGGAACACTTTGTATGCTACCAAATGTCACAACGTAACTAGGTGATTATAAAGGTGCTCTACAGGTGTCTCGGAAGGTACTTGTTGGGTTGGCGTATTTCAAGATTAGGATTTGTCACTCCGATTGTCGGAGAAGTATCACTGGGCCCACTCGGTAATACACATCACTTAAGCCTTGCAAGCATTGCAACTAATGAGTTAGTTGCAGGATGATGTGTTACGGAACGAGTAAAGAGAATTTCCGGTAACGAGATTGAACTAGGTATTGAGATACTGACGATTGAATCTCGGGCAAGTAACATACCGATGACAAAAGGAACAACGTATGTTGTTATGCGGTTTGACGGATAAATATCTTCGTAGAATATGTAGGAGCCAATATGAGCATCTAGGTTCCGCTATTGGTTATTGACCGGAGATGTGTCTCGGTCATGTCTACATAGTTCTCGAACCCGTAGGGTCCGCACGCTTAAAGTTCGATGACGGTTATATTATGAGTTTATGGTTTTTGATGTACCGAAGGTAGTTTGGAGTCTCAGATGTGATCACGGACATCACGAGGAGTCTCGAAATGTTTGATACATAAAGATCGATATATTGGACGACTATATTTGGATACTGGAATGGTTCCGGGTGAGATCGGGATAATACCGGAGCACCGGGAGGTTATCGGAACCCCTCGGGAGGTATATGGTCCTTAATGGGCTTTAGTGGAAAGGAGGGGAAAGGAGCAAGGGAGGGGGCGCACCCCCCAAGCCTAATACGAATTGGGAGGGGGGCCGGCCCCCTTTCCTTCCTCCCTCCTTCCTCTTCCTTCCCTCTCTCTCTACAAATAGGAAAAGGAGGAGTCCTACTCCCGGTGGGAGTAGGACTCCCCCCTTGGGCGCGCCTCCTCCCCTTGGCCGGCCCTCTCCTCCCCTCCTTTATATACGGAGGAGAGGGACACCCCATAGACACAACAATTGATCTCTTGGATCTTTTAGCCATGTGCGGTGCCCCTCTCCACCATAGTCCACCTCGATAATATTGTATCGGTGCTTAGGCGAAGCCCTGCGATAGTAGAACATCAACATCATCGCCACGCCGTCATGCTGACAGAACTCTCCCTCAAAGCTCGGCTGGATCAGAGTTCGAGGGACGTCATCAAGTTGAACGTGTGCGGAACTCGAAGGTGCCGTGCGTTCGGTACTTGATCGGTTGGATCATGAAGACGTACGACTACATCAACCGCGTTGTGCTAACGCTTCCGCTTTCTGTCTACGAGGGTAAATGGACACACTCTCCCCTCTCGTTGCTATGCATCACCATGATCTTGCGTGTGCGTAGGAATTTTTTTGAAATTACTACGTTCCGCAACAGTGGCATCCGAGCCAGGTTATATGCGTTGATGTTATATGCACGAGTAGAACACTAGTGAGTTGTGGGCGATACAAGTCGTACTGCTTACCAGCATGCCATACTTTGGTTCGGCGGTATTGTTGGATGAAGCGGCCCGGACCGACATTACGCGTACGCTTACGCGAGACTAGTTCTACCGACGTGCTTTGCACACAGGTGGCTGGCGGGTGTCAGTTTCTCCAACTTTAGTTGAACCGAGTGTGGTACGTCCGATCTTTGAGAAGGTTAAAACAACACTAACTTGACGAACTATCGTTGTGGTTTTGATGCATAGGTAAGAACGGTTCTTGCTCAGCCCGTAGCAGCCACGTAAAACTTGCAACAACAAAGTAGAGGATGTCTAACTTGTTTTTGGAGGGCATGTTGTGATGTGATATGGTCAAGACATGATGCTATATTTTATTGTATGAGATGATCATGTTTTGTAACCGAGTTATCGGCAACTGGCAGGAGCCAAATGGTTGTCGCTTTATTGTATGCAATGCAATCGCCCTGTAATTGCTTTACTTTATCACTAAGCGGTAGCGATAGTCGTAGAAGAAATAGTTGGCGAGACGACAACGATGCTATAATAGAGATCAAGGTGTCGCGCTGGTGACGATGGTGATCATAACGGTGCTTCGGAGATGGAGATCACAAGCACAAGATGATGATGGCCATATCATATCACTTATATTGATTGCATGTGATGTTTATCTTTTATGCATCTTATTTTGCTTTGATTGACGGTAGCATTATAAGATGATCTCTCACTAAATTTCAAGATAAAATTGTTCTCCCTGAGTATGCACCGTTCCCAAAGTTCGTCGTGCCCAGACACCACGTGATGATCGGGTGTGATAAGCTCTACGTCCATATACAACGGGTGCAAGCCAGTTTTGCACACGCAGAATACTCAGGTTAAACTTGACGAGCCTAGCATATGCAGATATGGCCTCGGAACACTGAGACCGCAAGGTCGAGCGTGAATCATATAGTAGATATGATCAACATAGTGATGTTCACCATTGAAAACAACTCCATTTCACGTGATGATCGGTTATGGTTTAGTTGATTTGGATCACGTGATCACTTAGATGATTAGAGGGATGTCTATCTAAGTGGGAGTTCTTTAGTAATACGATTAATTGAAGTCCCACTTAGATAGATGGCTCGTGTTGTTGTTCCGTTGAATTTTAATGCGTTCCTTGAGAAAGCAAAGTTGAAAGATGATGGTAGCAATTACACGGACTGGGTCCTAACTTGAGGATTATCCTCATTGCTGCACAAAAGAATAACGTCCTGGAAGCACCGCTAAGTGCCAAACATGTTGTAGGAGCAACACTAGATGTTATGAACACCTGGCAGAGCAAAGCTGATGACTACTCGATAGTTCAGTGTGCCATGCTTTCCGGCTTAGAACCAGGACTTCAACGACGTTTTGAACGTCATGGAGCATGTGAGCTGTTCCAGGAGTTGAAGTTAATATTTCAAGCAAATGCCTGGATTGGGAGATATGAAGTCTCCAATAAGTTCTATAACTACAAGATGGAGGAGAATAGTTCTGTCAGTGAGCATATACTCAAAATGTCTGGGTATCATAATCACTTGACTCAACTGGGAGTTAATATTCCTGTTGATAGTGTCATTGACAGAGTTCTTCAATCACTGCCACCAAGCTACAAGAGCTTCGTGATGAACTATAATATGCAAGGGATGAATAAGACAATTCCCGAGCTCTTCGCAATGCTAAAGGCTGTGGAGGTAGAAATCAAAAAGGAGCATCAAATGTTGATGGTCAATAAGACCGCTAGTTTCAAGAAAAAGGGCAAAGGGAAGAAGAAGGGGAACTTCAAGAAGAACATCAAACAAGTTGCTGCTCAGGAGAAGAAACCCAAGTTTGGACCTAAGCCTGAGACTGAGTGCTTCTACTGCAAACAGACTGGTCACTGGAAGCGGAACTGCCCCAAGTATTTGGCGGATAAGAAGGATGGCAAGGTGAACAAAGGTATATGTGATATACATGTTATTGATGTGTACCTTACCAGAGCTTGCAGCAGCACCTAGGTATTTGATACTGGTTCTGTTGCTAATATTTGCAACTCGAAACAGGGACTATGGATTAAGCGAACACTAGCTAAGGACGAGGTGACGATGCGCGTGGGAAATGGTTCCAAAGTTGATGTGTTCGCCGTCGGCACGCTACCTCTACATCTCCCTTCGGGATTAGTTTTAGACCTAAATAATTGTTATTTGGTGCCAGAGTTGAGCATCAACATTATATCAGGATCTTGTTTAATGCGAGACGGTTATTCATTTGAATCTGAGAATAATGGTTGTTCTATTTATATGAGTAATATCTTTTATGGTCATGCACCCTTGAAGAGTGGTCTATTTTTGATGAATCTCGATAGTAGTGATACACATATTCATAATGTTGAAGCCAAAAGATGCAGAGTTGACAATGATAGTGCAACTTATTTGTGGCACTACCGTTTGGGTCATACTCGTATAATGCGCATGAAGAAACTCCATATTGATGGACTTTTGGAATCACTTGATTATGAATAACTTTGTACTTCCGAACCATGCCTCATGGGCAAGATGATTAAAACGCCGTTCTCTGGAACTATGGAGCGAGCAACTGATTTGTTGGAGATCATACATACTGATGTATGTGGTCCAATGAATATTGAGGCTCGCGGCGGGTATCGTTATTTTCTCACCTTCACATATGAGTTAAGCATATATGGGTATATCTACTTAATGAAACATAAGTCTGAAACATTTGAAAAGTTCAAAGAATTTCAGAGTGAAGTTGAAAATCATCGTAACAAGAAAATAAAGTTTCTACGATCTGATCGTGGAGGAGAATATTTGAGTTACGAGTTTGGTCTACATTTGAAACAATGCGGAATAGTTTCGCAACTCACGCCACCCGGAACACCACAGCGTAATGGTGTGTCCAAACGTCGTAATCGTACTTTACTAGATATGGTGCGATCTATGATGTCTCTTACTGATTTACCGCTATCATTTTGGGGTTATGCTTTAGAGATGGCCACATTCACATTAAATAGGGCACCATAAAAATCCGTTGAGACGACACCTTATGAAATATGGTTTGGCAAGAAACCAAAGTTGTCGTTTCTTAAAGTTTGGGGCTGCGATGCTTATGTGAAAAAGCTTCAACCTGATAAGCTCGAACCCAAATCGGAAAAATGTGTCTTCATAGATACCCAAAAGAAACAGTTGGGTACACCTTCTATCACAGATCCGAGGGCAAGACATTCGTTGCTAAGAATGGATCCTTTCTAGAGAAGGATTTTCTCTCGAAATAAGTGAGTGTGAGGAAAGTAGAAATTGATGAGGTAACAGTACCTGCTCCCTTATTAGAAAGTAGTTCATCACATAAACTAGTTCCTGTGACGTCTACACCAATTAGTGCAGAAGTTAATGATGATGATCATGAAACTTCAGATCAAGTTGTTACTGAACCTCATAGGTCAAACAGAGTAAGATCCGCACCAGAGTGGTACGATAATCCTGTTCTGGAGGTTATGTTGCTAGACCATGACGAACCTACGAACTATGAAGAAGCGATGGTGAGCCCAGATTCCGCAAAATGGCTTGAAGCCATGAAATCTGAGATGGGATCCATGTATGAGAACAAAGTGTGGACTTTGGTTGACTTGCGCGATGATCAGCAAGCCATTGAGAATAAATGGATATTCAAGAAGAAGACCGACGCTGATGGTAATGTTATTGTCTATAAAGCTTGACTTGTTGCAAAAGGTTTTCGACAACTTCAAGGGATTGACTACGATGAGACCTTCTCACCCGTAGCGATCCTTAAGTCTGTCCGAATCATGTTAGCAATTGCCGCATTTTATGATTATGAAATTTGGCAAATGGATGTCAAAACTGCATTCCTGAATGGATTTCTGGAAGAAGAGTTATATATGATGCAACCATAAGGTTTTGTCGATCCAAAGGGAGCTAACAAAGTGTGCAAGCTCTAGCGATCTCGGAGTTGGAATAAACGTTTTGATAGTGTGATCAAAGCATATGGTTTTATACAGACTTTTGGAGAAGCCTGTATTTACAAGAAAGTGAGTGGGAGCTCTGTAGCATTTCTGATATTATATGTGGATGACATATTATTGACTGGAAATGATATAGAATTTCTGGATAGCATAAAAGGATATTAGAATAAGAGTTTTTCAATGAAAAACCTCGGTGAAACTGCTTATATATTGGGCATTAAGATCTATAGAGATAGATCGAGACGCTTAATTGGACTTTCACAAAGCACATACCTTGACAAAGTTTTGAAGAAGTTCAAAATGGATCAAGCAAAGAAAGGGTTCTTGCCTGTGTTACAAGGTGTGAAGTTGAGTAAGACTCAATGCCCGACCACTTCAAAAGATAGAGAGAAAATGAAAGATGTTCCCTATGCTTCAGCCATAGGCTCTATCATGTATGCAATGCTGTGTACCAGACCTGATGTGTGCCTTGCTATTAGTTTAGCAGGGAGGTGCCTAAGTAATCCAGGAGTGGATCACTGGACAGCGATCAAAAACATCCTGAAATACCTGAAAAGGACAAAAGATATTTTTCTCGTTTATGGAGGTAACAAAGAGCTCGTCATAAATGGTTACGTCGATGCAAGCTTTGACACTGATCCGGGCGATTCTAAATCGCAAACTGGATACGTGTTTTTGTTAAACGGTGGAGCTGTCAGTTGGTGCAGATCTAAACAAAGCGTCGTAGCGGGATCTACATGTGAAGCGGAGTACATAGCTTCTTCGGAAGCAACAAATGAAGGAGTCTGGATGAAGGAGTTCATATCCGATCTAGGTGTCATACCTAGTGCATCGGGTCCAACGAAAATCTTTTGTGACAATACTGGTGCAATTGCTTTGGCAAAAGAATCCAGATTTCACAAGAGAACCAAGCACATCAAGAGACGCTTAAACTCCATCCGGGATCAAGTACAAGTGGGAGACATAGAGATTTGCAAGATACATACGGATCTGAATGTTGCAGACCCGTTGACTAAGCCGCTTCCATGAGCAAAACATGATCAGCACCAAGGCTCCATGGGTGTTAGAATCATTACTATGTAATCTAGATTATTGACTCTAGTGCAAGTGGGAGACTGAAGGAAATATGCCCTAGAGGCAATAATAAAGTTATTATTTATTTCCTTATATCATGATAAATGTTTATTATTCATGCTAGAATTGTATTAACCAGAAACATGATACATGTGTGAAGACATAGACAAACAGAGCGTCACTAGTATGCCTCTACTTGAATAGCTCGTTAATCAAAGATGGTTATGTTTCCTAGCCATAGACAAAGAGAGTTGTCATTTGATTAACGGGATCACATCATTAGGAGAATGATGTGATTCACTTGACCCATTCCGTTAGCTTAACACTTGATCGTTTAGTTTGTTGCTATTGCTTTCTTCATGACTTATACATGTTCCTATGACTATGAGATTATGCAACTCCCATTTACCAGAGGAACACTTTGTGTGCTACCAAACGTCACAACGTAACAGGGTGATTATAAAGGTGCTCTACAGGTGTCTCCAAAGGTACTTGTTGGGTTGGCGTATTTCGAGATTAGGATTTGTCACTCCGATTGTCGGAGAGGTATCTCTGGGCCCACTCGGTCATACACATCACTTAAGCCTTGCAAGCATTGCAAGTAATGAGTTAGTTGCGGGATGATGTGTTACGGAACAAGTAAAGAGACTTGCCGGTAATGAGATTGAACTAGGTATTGAGATACCGACGATCGAATCTCGGGCAAGTAACATACCGATGACAAAAGGAACAATGTATGTTGTTATGCGGTTTGACTGATAAAGATCTCCGTAGAATATGTAGGAGCCAATATGAGCATCCAGGTTCCATTATTGGTTATTTACCGGAGACGTGTCTCGGTCATGTCTACATAGTTCTCGAACCCGTAGGGTCTGCACGCTTAAAGTTCGATGATAGTTATATTATGAGTTTATGGTTTTTGATGTACCGAAGGTAGTTCAGAATCTCGGATGTGATCACGGACATGATGAGGGGTCTCGAAATGTTCGAGACATAAAGATCGATATATTATACGACTATATTTGGATACCGGAATGGTTCCGGGTGAGATCGGGATAATACCGGAGCACCGGGAGGTTATCTGAACCCCCCGGGAGGTATATGGGCCTTAATGGGCTTTAGTGGAGAGGAGGGGAAAGGAGCAAGGGAGGGGGTGCGCCCCCCAAGCCCAATCCGAATTGGGAGGGGGTCGGCCCCCCTTTCCTTCCTCCCTCCTTCCTCTTCCTTCCCTCTCTCTCTCCAAATAGGAAAAGGAGGAGTCCTACTCCCGGTTGGAGTAGGACTCCCCCCTTGGGCGCGCCTCCTCCCCTTGGCCGGCCCTCTCCTCCCCTCCTCTATATACGGACGATAGGGGCACCCCATAGACACAACAATTGATCTCTTGGATCTTTTAGCTGTGTGCGGTGCCCCTCTCCACCATAGTCCACCTCGATAATATTATAGCGGTGCTTAGGCGAAGCCCTGCGACAGTAGAACATCAACATCGTCACCACGCCGTCATGCTGACGAAACTCTCCCTCAAAGCTCGGCTGGATCGGAGTTCGAGGGAAGTCATCGAGTTGAACGTGTGCAGAACTCGGAGGTGTCATGCGTTCGGTACTTGATTGGTCGGATCGTGAAGACGCACGACTACATCAACCGCGTTGTGCTAACGCTTCTGCTTTCAGTCTATGAGGGTACGTGGACACACTCTCCCCTCTCGTTGCTATGCATCACCATGATCTTGCGTGTGCGTAGGATTTTTTTTTTGAAATTACTATGTTCCCCAACAGTATTTCCCTCAGTTTTTGAGAACCAAGGTATCAATCCAGTAGGAGACCACGCACGATTCACCTCGTACCTACACAAACAAATAAGAACCTCGCAACCAACGCAATAAAGGGGTTGTCAATTCCTTCACGTCCACTTGCAAGAGTGAGATCTGATAGAGATGACAGTAATAAGATAAATATTTTTGGTATTTTTATGATATAGATTGAAAGTAAAAATTGCAAAAATAAAATAGATTGGAAACTTATATGATGGAGAATAGACCCAAGGGGCATAGGTTTCACTAGTGGCTTCTCTCAAGATAGTATTAGTATTACGGTGGGTGAACAAATGACTGCCGAGCAATTGATAGAAAAGTGAATAATTATGAGAATATCTAGGTATGGAAATGTATATAGGCATCACGTCCGAGACAAGTAGACCGAAACAATTCTGCATCTACTACTATTACTCCACACATCGACCGCTATCCAGCATGCATCTAGAGTATTAAGTTCATAAGAATAGAGTAACGCCTTAAGCAAGATGACATGATGTAGAGGGATAAACTCATGCAATATGATATAAACCCCATCTTTTTATCCTCGATGGCAACAATACAATACGTGTCATTTCCCTTTCTGTCACTGGGATCGAGCACCGCAAGATTGAACACAAAGCTAAGCACTTCTCCCATTGCAAGAAAGATCAATCTAGTAGGCCAAACAAAACTGATAATTCAAAGAGACTTGCAAAGATAAACCAATCATACATAAAAGAATTCAGAGAAGATTCAAATATTGTTCATAGATAAACTTGATCATAAACCCACAATTCAGCGGATCTCGAGAAACACACCGCAAAAGAAGATTACATCGAATAGATCTCCAAGAGAATCGAGGAGAACTTTGTATTGAGATCCAAAGAGAGAGAAGAAGCCATCTAGCTACTAGCTATGGACCGCAAGGTCTGAAGTAAACTACTCACACATCATCGGAGGGGCCATGGAGTAGATGTAGATGCCCTCCGTGATCAATGCCCCATCCGGCGGAGTTCCGAAAAACGCCCCAAGATGGGATCTCTTGGGTACAGAATGTTGCGGCGGTGGAAATAGGGTTTCGTGGTGCTCCTGGATGTTCTCGGGGTATATGGATATATATAGGAGGAAGAAGTAGGTCGGTGGAGCAACGAGGGGCCCACGAGGGTGGAGGGCGCACCCAGGGGGTAGGCGCGCCCCCCTGCCTCGTGGCCTCCTTGATTGTTTCTTGACCTCCACTCCAAGTCCCCTAGATCACGTTTGTTCCAAAAATAACACTCCCGAAGGTTTCATTCCATTTGGACTCCGTTTGATATTCCTTTTCTATGAAACACTAAAATAGGCAAAAAAAACAGCAATTTGGGCTGGGCCTCCGGTTAATAGGTTTGTCCCAAAAATAATTTAAAAGAGTAAAATAAAGCCCATTAACATCCAAGACAGATACTATAATAGCATGGAACAATAAAAAATTATAGATACATTGGAGACGTATCAAGCATCCCCAAGCTTAATTCCTTCTCGTGCTCGAGTAGGTAAATGATAAAAACAGAATTTTTGATGTGGAATGGTTCCTAACATATTTCTCAATGTAATTTTTCTTTATTGTGGCATGAATGTTCAGATCCGAAAGATTCAAGATAAAAGTTTAATATTCACAAAGAAATAATAATACTTCAAGCATACTAACTAAGCAATCATGTCTTCTCAAAATAACATGGCCAAAGAAAGTTATCCCTACAAAATCATATAGTCTGGCTATGCTCTATCTTGACCACACAAAATATTTAAATCATGCACAATCTCGATGACAAGCCAAGAAATTGTTTCATGCTTTTGATGTTCTCAAACTTTTTCAATCTTCACGCAATATATGAGCGTGAGCCATGGATATAGCACTATAGGTGGAATAGAATGGTGGTTGTGGAGAAGACAAAAAGGAGAAGATAGTCTCACATCAACTAGGCATATCAATGGGCTATGGATATGCCCATCAATAGATATCTATGTGAGTGAGTAGGGATTGCCATGCAACGGATGCACTAGAGCTATAAGTGTATGAAAGCTCAACAAAAGAAACTATGTGGGTGTGCATCCAACTTGCTTGCTCACAAAGACCTAGGGAAATTTGAGGAAGCCCATCATTGGAATATACAAGCCAAGTTCTATAATGTAAAATTCCCACTAGTTTATGAAAGTGACAACATAAGAGACTTTCTATCATGAAGATCATGGTGCTACTTTGAAGCACAAGTGTGGAAAAAGGATAGTAACATTGTCCCTTCTCTCTTTTTCTCTCATATTTTTTTATTTGGGCCTTGTTTTTTCTTTTGGCCTCTTTTTTTTCATCCGGAGTCTCATCCCGACTTGTGGGGGAATCATAGTCTCCACCATCCTTTCCTCACTGGGACAATGCTCTAATAATGATGATCATCACACTTCTTTTTACTTACAACTCAAGAATTACAACTCAATACTTAGAACAAAATATGACTCTATGTGAATGCCTTCGGCGGTGTACCGGGATATGCAATGAATCAAGAGTGAAATGTATGAAAAAATTATGAACGGTGGCTTTGCCACAAATATGATGTCAACTACATGATCATGCATGGCAATATGACAATGATGAAGCGTGTCATAAAAAACGGAACGGTAGGAAGTTGCATGGCAATATATCTCCGAATGGCTATGGAAATACCATAATAGGTAGGTATGGTGACTATTTCGAGGAAGGTATGTGGTGGGTTTATGGTACCGGCGAAAGTTGTGCGGTACTAGAGAGGCTAGCAAATGTGGAAGGGTGAGGGTGTGTATAATCCATGGACTCAACATTATTCATAAAGAACTCACATACTTATTGCAAAAATCTATTAGTTACCGAAACAAAGTACTACGGGCATGCTCCTAGGGGGATAGATTGGTAGGAAAAGACCAGAGCTCGTCCCCGACCGCCACTCATAAGGAAGGCAATCAATAAATAAGTCATGCTCCGACTTCATCACATACGGTTCACCATACGTGCATGATACGGGAATCACAAACTTCAACACATGTATTTCTCAAATTCATACCTACTCAACTAGCATGAATCTAATATCACCATCTCCATGTCTCAAAACAATCATCAAGTATCAAACTTCTCTTAGTATTCAGTGCAGTTATATGAAAGTTTTTATAATGCCTAAAAGAAAATTGCCATGTTGTTCTAAAGGACTCTCAAAATAATATAAGTGAAGCATGAGCGATCAATTGTTTCTATAAAATAAAACCACCACCGTGCTCTAAAATATATAAGTGAAGCACTAGAGCAAAAACTATATAGCTCAAAAGATATAAGTGAAGCGCATAGAGTATTCTAGTAAATTCCAATTCATGTGTGTCTGTCTCAAAAGGTGTGTACAGCAAGGATGATTGTGGTAAACTAAAAGTAAAGACTCAAATCATACAAGACGCTCCAAGGAAAACACATATCATGTGGTGAATAAAAATATAGCTCCAAGTAAAGTTACCGACGAACGAAGACAAAAGAGGGGATGCCTTCTGGGGAATCCCCAAGCTTAGGCTTTTTGGTGTCCTTGGATTTACCTTGGGCATCCCCAAGCTTAGGCACTTGCCACTCCTTGTTCCATAATCCATAAAATCTTTACCCAAAACTTGAAAACTTCACAACACAAAACTTAAAAGAAAATCTTCGTGAGCTCCGTTAGCAAAAGAAAACAAAACACCACTTCAAGGTACTGTAATGAACTCATTATTTATTTATATTGGTGTTAAACCTACTGTATTCCAACTTCTCCATGGTTTATAAACTATTTTACTAGCCATAGATTCATCAAAATAAGCAAACAACACACGAAAAACAGAATCTGTCAAAAATAGAACAGTCTATAGCAATCTGTAACTAACGCAAACTTCTGGAACCCCAAAAATTCTAAAATAAATTGCTGGACGTGAGGAATTCATATATTAATCATCTGCAAAAGGATTAACTAAATAGCACTCTCCAATAAAAAAATGGAAGCAATTCTCGTGAGCGCTAAAGTTTCTGTTTTTTACAGCAAGATCAAAAAGACTTTCCCCAAGTCTTCCCAACGGTTCTACTTGGAACAAACACTAATTAAACACAAAAAACACAACCAAAGCAGAAATTATTTATTACTAAACAGGATCAAAAAGAAAGGAACAAAAATAAAATTGGGTTGCCTCCCAACAAGCGCTATCGTTTAACGCCCCTTGCTAGGCATAAAAGCAAAGATAGATCTAGGTATTGCCATCTTTGGTAGGAAATTCTTAAGTGGATCTCATAATAGATTCATATGGTAATTTAATTCTTTCTAGGGAAGTGTTCCATGCGCCTTTCCTTAACATAAATTGGAATCTAATATTCCATTCCTTCATATCAATAATTGCACCAATCGTTCTAAGGAAAGGTCTACTAAGAATAATAGGACATGAAGGATTGCAATCTATATCAAGAACAATGAAATCTACGGGCACATAATTCCTATTTACAACAATAAGAACATCATTAATCTTTCCCATAGGTTTCTTAACAGTGGAATCCGCAAGGTGCAAGTTTAAACAACAATCATCAAATTCACGGAAACTTAGAAAATCACACAAAGTTTTTGGGATCGTGGAAACACTAGCACCCAAATCACACAAAGCCTAGCATTAATGATCGTTAATTTTCATTTTAATAGTAGGTTCCCACTCATCATAAAGTTTTCTAGGGATAGAAACTTCCAACTCAAGTTTTTCTTCATAAGATTGCATCAAAGCATCAACGATATATTTAGTAAAAGTTTTATTTTGACTATAAGCATGAGGAGAATTTAGCACGGATTTGTAGCTACCAGACCTCAAACAGTCTGATCTCTGTGCTCCGGTGTCATCCCTGGATCAGTAATGCTGACACCACACAGTACTCGGAGGATTTATAGCGGAGTAGCAATCACACACTAATTACATCGAGTGTCTCAAAAGAGAACTTATTACAATAAATATGGCTTAATGCCATCTAATAACGATAATAGTGGAAGGCTTGGAAGATAAGTGAGTCCATCAACTCCAACGGCATCACTGAGTATAGAACCACGACCTAAAAACTCCTTAATCGTCGTCTGAAAAGTCTGCAACATTAACGTTGCAGCCCGAAAATGGGTCAGCACATGGAATATGCTGGCAAGGTAACACATAGAGAGTAATGGAATGAAACAGCTATACTATATGCATATTTGGCTAGTGGAAAGCTCTATGGTTACTGTTTTGCGTAAAGCCAATTTTTCCCTACTTCAAAGGAATAAAATTTAATTACTATCGTGGTGGTTGTTAAACATTGAGAATGGTTGACAGCATTCTCAATCCCAATTAAGCATCATCATTAAACATAACCCAACAAAATTAATTTAGAGTAACATGTTGAGATTCACATGAAAATCCAAGTACTAGATACTCAAGATGTCCATAACCGGGGACACGGCTAACCATGATTAGTTTATTACACTCTGCAGAGGTTTGCACACTTTTCCCCACAAGACTCGATCACCTCCGTTTGGTTCTCACACTACATGGTGTTTGAGAAGACGGATGACCGAGACATAGTCTTTCAGAAGCGCTAGCACCTTACGATCGGGTAGACCGTACCACCTACATCCCCTACATCTGTAAGTCTACCACTGTAAGAGTTCGCACAACATAGTCAACTATTCTAGAGCCCATAATAGCTTGTGGCTGCACAGGGAAGTTTCTAGTACGAATATTCTCAAGATCCCTTTGAGCCTGGGTGGCGGTCCAAAAGAAAACAGGCAAGTCCTGGAATACCCAGGTGCCTCAGTCCACCCAGATGTGTGTTTAAGTTGCCACCTTAGATAAACCATTAATTAACAATCTCACATCTGTCATGGATTTCACTCACCCAATCCACATCTACTAGCATAGCATGACATAATAAGCAAACGTAGAAGTAACTCCCAAAGGTTTGAAAATAAACAGGTAATAGGTACTACCTCATCTACTTCCCATCCCACAATTTAATTAGATCCTAATCATTCAATGTATGAGGATTGATATAATGCAATAAAACTGGGTAGTAGAAAAGGTATGATCAAAGTGTTACTTGCCTTGCTGATGATCCGCGAAACCTAATGATTCGAAGTAACAGGCGGCGCACTCCGGGTATTCTATCGCAGATAAACAAACAAGTATACAATAAGTACTCATCTAATGCACAGGTAAAACTCAAATAAGAGATCTAACCAGAAGGTTCAACTTAGGAACTCCGGTTGGCAAAAAGAATCAAATCAAACGAAGCAACGAAAACAAACGGCGAAAGAAAACAACTTCGTTCTAGTAATCTGGATCTAGGGCAAATTTTACAGTAGCAAAATCTTGTTTAAGTGGGTTATTCGGATAGAGGGTTTCGAGACGAAACTCTAGGCGCTTGAATCACCTGATTCCGATAAATGAGCGAAAAGTTAAACTAAAACGAAAATCGGATCAGGAATCGCGATCAGAAAAATCTCGGATTTAATCCAAGAAAAAGAAAAACGACGAACGCCGAATTTTTTTTGGCATGGAAAATGAGGCGCGACGAACCTCGGGCGGCGGGATCGTCGGCGGCGGCGGCGGTGGCTCCGGCGGCGCGCACGGATCGAGGCGGGGCTGATGGGCTGGGGCGGCTCGGGGCGGCGCTATTTAAAGGCTGCCCCCGGGCGATGTCCCGCTCGGGTACGGCCCGAAGACGGTTCGTTTTTTTATTCCGCTTGGATGAAAAAATAAAAAGAAATACTAAACAGACTCCGAAAATTCCGAAATAAATTTTCGCGGGGTTCTAAAATCAAGCCGCACAAGGTGAACATTTATTTGGGCCCTAAATGCAATTTTGAAAAACGCACATTTTTCCTAAATTCAAATAAAACACCGAAAAACTCCGAAATAAAATTTTATTTGATTTTATTATTAAATCCTCAATATTTCTTTATTTTGGGAAAGTCATTTTATTCCCTCTCTCATATTTTTGTAATAGAAATAATTGATGATAAAATAAATAAAATCAAATGATCATATTCTCAAAATTTGAGAGAACTCAAATATGAAAATAACGAAATCCCCAACTCTCTCCGTGGGTCATTGAGTTGCGTAGAATTTCTAGGATCAACCAAAATGCAAAATAAAATATGATATGCATGATGATCTAATGTATAACATTCCAAATTGAAAATTTGGGATGTTACAAACCTACCCCCCTTAAGATGAATCTCGCCCTCGAGATTCGGGTTGGCTAGAAAATAGGTGAGGGTGGTCTTTGAGCAAATCTTCCTCTCGCTCCCAGGTGGCTTCATCCTCCGTGTGGTGGCTCCACTAAACTTTGCAAAACTTAATAACTTTGCTGCGAGTAACTCGGCTGGAAAACTCGAGGATCTTAATTGGTTTCTCCTCGTAGGTCAAATCATTATCCAACTGAATAGTTTCCAAAGGCACTGTGTCTCTCAATGGTATGTCAGCCATCTCCGCGTGACATTTCTTTAACTGAGAAACATGGAACACATCATGTACTCCTGACAATCCTTCGGGCAATTCCAACTTGTAGGCCACTTCTCCCATACGTTCCAAAACTCGATATGGTCCTACAAATCATGGCGCTAACTTCCCTTTAACTCCAAAACGCTTTGTTCCTCGAAGTGGAGATACTCGAAGATAAGCTCTATCTCCGACTTCGTAAACAGTCTCCTTCCGTTTAGAATCTGCATAACTATTCTGTCTGGACTGGGCTACCTTGAGCCTATCGCGAATCAGCTTCACCTTCTGTTCAGACTCTTTAATCAAGTCAGGACCAAACAACTGGCGGTCTCCAACTTCGTCCCATGACAACGGTGTCCTGCACCTCCTTCCGTACAAAGCTTTGAAAGGGGCCATCTTTAAACTGGTTTGGTAATTGTTGTTGTAAGAGAACTCTGCATATGGCAAATTATCGTCCCAACTAGATCCATAATCTAGCGCACAAGCTCTCAGCATATCCTCCAAAATCTGATTGACTCTCTCGGTCTGTCCATCTGTCTGTGGATGAAAAGCTGTACTGAATTCTAGCCTGGTTCCCAAAGTTTCATGCAACTGCTTCCAGAACATTGAGGTAAACTGGGTTCCTCTATCTGATACGATACTCCTCGGAACTCCATGCAGACATACTATTCTGGTCATGTATATCTTTGCCAACTTAGCACTGGTATAAGTGGTCTTTACTGGGATGAAATGAGCTACTTTCATCAATCGATCAACTACAACCCAAATCGAGTCATAGCATGAACGAGTCCTGGGCAATCCTGTGATAAAATCCATGCCTAGCTTATCCCACTTCCATTCGGGTATCAGCAATGGTTGTAACAATCCTGCTGGCTTCTGATGCTCTGCCTTTACTCTCTGGCATACATCACAAACTGCTACATACTCCGCTATATCCTTCATTATTCCGGTCCACCAGAAAATATCCTTCAAATCCCGATACATCTTGGTATTTCCTGGGTGAATTGAATACGGTGAGTCGTGTGCCTCTTGCAAAATCAACTTCCTCATCTCCGGGTCATTGGGCACATAAACGCAGTCTTCAAACCATAAGGTGTCGTGCTCATCCTCACGAAATCCTTTAGCTTTTACTTTGCTCAGTTTCTCCTTTATAGCGGCAATCTCCTTGTCAGCTTTCTGAGCTTCCCTGATTTTATCCATCAAGGTTGACTGAATCTCCATTGCTGCTACATAGCCTCTCGGAACTATTTCCAAACATAATTCACGAAGATTGTCGGCTAACTCCCTTGGTATTCCTCCCGTCATTAATGTATTGACATGGCTCTTGCGACTTAATGCGTCAGCTACTACATTAGCCTTTCCGGGGTGATAATGCAATTTCATATCATAATCCTTCATAAGCTCCAACCATCTCCTTTGTCTGAGATTTAATTCCTTCTGTGTGAAAATGTACTTCAAACTCTTATGATCCGTGTACACCTCACAATGATTTCCAATGACAAAATGTCTCCGTGTCTTCAATACATGCACTACGGCTGCTAACTCCAAATCATGCGTAGCATAATTCAACTCATGAGGCTTCAGTTGTCTTGAGGCATATGAAACAACTCTCCCTTCCTGCATAAGCACTGCTCCAAGTCCTCGACGTGAAGCGTCGCAATACACCTCATAATCCTTGGTCTGGTCTGGCAAAATCAACACTGGTGAGGTAACCAAACGTTTCTTCAATTCCTGGAAACTAGCCTCACATTCCTCTGTCCATATGAACTTGGTATCTTTCTTTAATAACTCCGTCATAGGCTTCGCAATCTTTGAGAAATTCTCAATAAATCTTCGATAGTATCCTGCGAGTCCAAGAAAACTCCGGATCTCTCCAACTGTTGTTGGGGCTTCCCACTTGGTCACGGTTTCAACTTTAGCGGGATCTACTGCTATACCTTCTCCTGATATAACGTGTCCGAGGAATCCTACTTCCTTCAACCAAAACTCACATTTGCTGAACTTGGCATATAGTTGATGTTCTCTGAGCTTTCCAAGTACCAAACGCAAATGCTCCTTATGTTCCTCTTCATTCTTCGAATAAACCAGGATATCATCAATGAACACTACGACGAACTTATCCAAGAACTCCATAAACACTTTGTTCATCATGTTCATAAAATAGGCAGGTGCGTTAGTCAGACCAAATGACATAATGGTATACTCGTACAGCCCATACCTGGTGGTAAAAGCTGTCTTCGGAATATTCTGTTCTCGAATCTTCAACTGGTGGTATCCTGATCGCAGATCGATCTTGGAAAATACCTTAGCTCCTTGCAATCGATCAAACAGATCGTTGATCATAGGTAGTGGGTACTTGTTCTTGATCGTTACTTCATTCAATCCTCGATAATCAACAACCATCCTTAACGATCCATCCTTCTTCTCCACTAGAAGTACTGGCAATCCCCAAGGCGAAGAACTTGGGTGAATATATCCCTTATCCAGTAACTCCTTAATCTGCTTCTTAATTTCCACCAAATCCTTTGCTGGCATCCTATATGTTCTCTTTGATATTGGCCCTGTGCCTGGAAATAGCTCAATCAAAAACTCAATATCTCTATCCGGTGGCATGCCTGGCAACTCCTCTGGAAATACATCAGGGAAATCCCTTACCACTGGTACTTCCTCCTGCACAACTCCTGTTAGGCAATTTACTTGAGTCCTCTTTGGCACATGCCGGGATACATACTTGATCCTTCTCCCTTCTGGTGTGGTAAGCAAAATTGACTTACTAGCACATTCAATATTCCCTTCATACTTTGATAACCAATCCATGCCTAATATCACATCCAATCCTTGAGATTCCAATACTATTAGGTCTGAGGGAAAAACATAGTTACCAATCCTTAATGGTAACCAATCACACCATAGACTAGCCACATACTCTGCTCCGGGCGAGGTTACTAACATGGGTGACCTAAGGGCTTGGGTTGGTAGGTTATACTTATCCAAAAATCCCCTGAGATGTATGAATGCGATGCGCCAGTATAAAAAAAACGAGTGCAGTAAATGACTTAACCAAAAACTTACCTATTACTGCATTGGGCTGAGCTTCAACCTCCTCTACGCTAACATGGTTCACCTGTCCCCTGTTAAAAGGGTTCGGCTTCTTCCCAGAACTTCCATTGCTATTTCCATTTTGCAATTCAGGACATTCATTTGCATAATGTCCTGTCTTCGAACACTTAAAGCAAGTGACTTGGCTCAAGTGCTTCTTGGCTGGGGTTGAGGGGTTGGTGCGATTCTGGCCGTTGCTTCCTCCATTGGCATTACCATTCTTGGTGCCATTGTGATTGTGCGAGCTACCTCCTCCATGGGTATGCTGAAAATGTCCTCCCGGTCTAGGGGTAAAACGTGGCTTCTGCTGAGCTCTTGAATTGTACTTTCTTTGTCCATACTTCCTCTTGCGATTCTCAATTTGCTGCTGCTTCCCTTCAATCATAAGAGCACGATCTACCAACTCCTGGTAGTTGTTGAAGGTGGCTACCATCAACTGCATGCTCAACTCATCATTCAGTCCTTCCAAAAACTTCTCCTGCTTTGCTGCATCCGTAGTGACGTCATCTGGTGCATAACGTGCTAACTTACTAAATTCCTCCACATACTGGCCAACTGTCCGTCCTCCTTGGCGCAAGTTGTGAAACTCACGCTTCTTCATGGCCATGGCTCCCGCTGAAACATGTGCAGTATGAAACCCTACTGAAATTGGTCCCATGTGACAGTGTCAACTGGGAAAGTGGCTGTGAAATTCTCCCACCATGATGCGGCGGGTCCTTCTAACTAATGTGCGGCAAACTTCACCTTCTCCACATCTGTGCATCCTGCTGTGGTCAACTCCCTAGTTGTCTTGCGGAGGCAATCATCTGCTACTATCGGCTCGGTGCTACTTGAAAACACCGGCGGATTCAGCCTAAGAAAACGGGCTAAGTGGTCAACAGGTGGTGGTGGTGGTGGTGGGTTGTTGTTGTTGTTCCCCTGATTTTGATTCTGGACTAGCAACTGCATCAATGTGTTCTGCTGCTGGATCAACTGGGTGAGCTCCGGTGGAAAGGCAAATCCGGGGTCACGTCTGGGAGGCATCTGAGGGTTTAGAAGAGATGAGATATAAGAATAGAGTCTAAAGAGAAAACACTACCCATATGCACATGAGGCAAAAGCAAACAATTCACTTCAATCAATCAAACAAGGGCATACAATCGATCTATCTATCGCAAAAGTGCTTGGACTACTATATTTACATGGTGGACTACTACTACTAATGAGGTGGTCTACTAGAAATATTCTTCGGTCGTTGACTCCATAATATCTGCTCCAGCTTCATCAACATAGTCATCATCGCCACTATCTGCTTCTGATTCGGTGTCGTCGATGATGATGTAGTCTTCCGGGCTAATTTCCTGAGGTTCTTCGTCTTCATCTACTGGCATAGGTCTCCCATAAATATTCCAATCTTCTTGATCAGGTCGTCATTCTTCTCCACCAATACTTCAATTTCTTCTTCATAATCTTCACGTGTAGCCTTGAGTTCTTCCTCCAGTTCCTGATTCTTGTCTTCGCCTTCTTCAGATCTATCATGTCGGCACACATCTGGTTCTCCTGTCGTTCTCCTGTTGTCGAATGTGCTGGTTTAACTCCTAGATAAAAGCTGCGATTGACCTATCCTTCCTGGTACTGATCATCTCCCAGTGTTCATCTCGGCGCCCACAAATATGGTAGATGAATCCTTGAGATCCTGGCGGTAGACTTCTCCAATGCGTCCCATGGCGATGTGAGCTGCCATGCTCTTTCCTAGACTCCAAGTTGGTGCATCAAAAGAAAACTCTATGGGCTTAGTGATGGCATGAACGTCCTTCCTGGAACTTGATGTTGAATCATCCAGCGCTCTTCTTCAGGTAAAGTGGCATTGTAGGTCCCCGTGAAGCTTGGTACTCCTATGTTCAGGTATCTAGTGACTTCCTTCAAGTGTCGTCCAAAGGGTGTATCTTCATCCGGTTGTGTGAACTTGTTCCTTGCATCCACCATCCTAAAGAGTAGAAAATATGAGAAGTCAGAAGAGAAGCGAGTGAATAGTGATCTAGGTCTTTTAGCTTAGTGCTCGTGTCCTACAGTCAGCGTGTGCTCTGATACCATCTCTGTAGCGACCAGACCTCAAACAGTCTGATCTCTGTGCTCCGGTGTCATCCCTGGATCAGTAATGCTGACACCACACAGTACTCGGAGGATTTATAGCAGAGTAGCAATCACACACTTATTACATCGAGTGTCTCAAAAACTTATTACAATAAATATGGCTTAAGGCCATCTAATAACGATAACAGCGGAAGGCTTGGAAGATAAGTGAGTCCATCAACTCCAACGGCATCACTGAGTATAGAACCACGACCTAAAAACTCCTTAATCGTCGTCTGAAAAGTCTGCAACATTAACGTTGCAGCCGAAAATGGGTCAGCACATGTATGCTGGCAAGGTAACACATAGAGAGTAATGGAATGAAACAGCTATACTATATGCATATTTGGCTGGTGGAAAGCTCTATGGTTACTTTTTTGCGTAAAGCCAATTTTTCCCTACTTCAAAGGAATAAAATTTAATTACTATCATGGTGGTTGTTAAACATTGAGAATGGTTGGCAGCATTCTCAATCCCAATTAAGCATCATCATTAAACATAACCCAACAAAATTAATTTAGAGTAACATGTTGAGATTCACATGAAAATCCAAGTACTAGATACTCAAGATGTCCATAACCGGGGACACGGCTAACCATGATTAGTTTATTACACTCTGCAGAGGTTTGTGCACTTTTCCGCACAAGACTCGATCGCCTCCGTTTGGTTTCTCGCACTACATGGTGTTTGAGAAGACAGATGACCGAGACATAGTCTTTCAGAAGCGCTAGCACCTTACGATCGGGTAGACCGTACCACCTACATCCCCTACATCTGCTAGTCTACCACTGTAAGAGTTCGCACAACTTAGTCAACTATGCTAGAGCCCATAATAGCTTGTGGCTGCACACGGAAGTTTCTAGTATGAATAGTCTCATGATCCCTTTGAGCCTGGGTGGCGGTCCAAAAGAAAACAGGCAAGTCCTAGAATACCCAGGTGCCTCAATCCACCCAGATGTGTGTTTAAGTTGCCACCTTAGATAAACCATTAATTAACAATCTCACATCTGTCATGGATTTCACTCACCCAATCCACGTATACTAGCATAGCATGGCATAATAAGCAAACGTAGAAGTAACTCCCAAAGGTTTGAAAATAAACAGGTAATAGGTACTACCTCATCTACTTCCCATCCCACAATTTAATTAGATCCTAATCATGCAATGTGTGAGGATTGATCTAATGCAATAAAACTGGGTAGTAGAAAAGGTATGATCAAAGTGTTACTTGCCTTGCTGATGATCCGCGAAACCTAACGATTCGAAGTAACAGGCGGCGCACTCCGGGTATTCTATCGCAGACAAACAAACAAGCATACAATAAGTACTCATCTAATGCACAGGTAAAACTCAAATAAGAGATCTAACCAGAAGGTTCAACTTAAGAACTCCGGTTGGCAAAAAGAATCAAATCGAACGAAGCAACGAAAACAAACGACGAAAGAGAACATCTTCGTTCTAGTCATCTGGATCTAGGGAAAATTTTACAGTAGCAAAATCTTGTTTAAGTTGGTTATACTGATAGAGGGTTTCGAGACGAAACTCTAGGTGCTTGAATCGCCTGATTCCGATAAACGAGCGAAAAGTTAAACTAAAACGAAAATCAGATCAGGAATCGCGATCAGAAAAATTGCGGATTTAATCCGAGAAAAAGAAAAACGATGAACGCCGAAATTTTTTTTGGCACGGACAACGAGGCGCGACGAACCTCGGGCGGCGGGACCGTTGGGGGCGGCTCCGGCGGCGCGTGCGGATCGAGGCGGGGCTGATGGGCTGGGGCAGCTCGGGGCGGCGCTATTTAAAGGCTGCCCCCGGGCGGTGTCCCGCTCGGGTACGGCCCGAAGACGGTTCGTTTTTTTATTCCACTCGGGAGAAAAATTAAAAGAAATACTAAACGGACTCCAAAAATTCCAAAATAAATTTTCACGGGCTTCTAAAATCAAGCCGCACAAGGTGAACATTTATTTGGGCCCTAAATGCAATTTTGAAAAACGCACATTTTTCCTAAATCAAATAAAACACCGAAAAACTCCGAAATAAAATCTTATTTGATTTTATTATTAAATCCTCAATATTTCTTTATTTTGGGAAAGTCATTTTATTCCCTCTCTCATATTTTTGTAATAGAAATAATTGATGATAAAATAAATAAAATCAAATGATCCTATTCTCAAAATTTGAGAGAACTCAAATATGAAAATAACGAAATCCCCAACTCTCTCCGTGGGTCATTGAGTTGCGTAGAATTTCTAGGATCAACCAAAATGCAAAATAAAATATGATATGCATGATGATCTAATGTATAACATTCCAAATTGAAAATTTGGGATGTTACAGGATTGCAACAAGGAAATACATTCTACCAAAGAGCCATTATCATAATTAAATTCCTTGAAATCCAAGATAGTGGATTCGTTGCTATCTAAAGTTTTGACCTCTTCAATCCCACTTTTATCAATTTTTGCATCAAGATCTAAAAACTCCGAATTTTTGGGACGCCTTCTAACTAAAGTTGACTCATCTCTAGTCCCATCATTATCAAGATTCATATTGCAAAACAAAGATTTAATTGGGGACACATCAATCACTTTTAGATCTTCATCCTTATTATCATGAAAACTTTCCGGTTTAGCGGCCATCTTATTAACTAAGGTGGCCTGCTTATCCGAGATTTTAGCAATTAATTTTTCAAGATGAGCAAGCTGAGAATTCAATCCATAAAATTCCTTAGACATATCATCGAGATCTTTATGCATGAAACCGATAAAACTTTTTTGTTCTTTAAGCTCGTTTCCAAATAAATTATTATGCTCAAACTGCAAGGACATAAAACTTCTAACGTTGTTTTCGATTTCTTCCAACCATCTAAGCTGAGGATCAACTCCTTTTGGTAAGCCATAAGGGCAACAAGCAACAAGAGGTAAGCGAAAAAGAGGCGGACAGAAAAGAGAGGGTGAATAAAACGGTAAGGGTGAACTGGGGCAGAGGAAAACGAGAGGCAAATGGCAAATAATGTAATGCGAAGGATAAGAGTTGTGATGGGTACTTGGTATGTCTTGACTTGGCGTAGATCTCCCCGGCAACGGCACCAGAAATCCTTCTTGCTACCTCTTGAGCACTGCGTTGGTTTTCCCTTGAAGAGGAAACGGTGATGCAGTAGAGCAGCGTAAGTATTTCCCTCAGTTTTTGAGAACCAATGTATCAATCCAGTAGGAGACCACGCGCGAATCACCTCGTATGTACACAAACAAATAAGAACCTCGCAACCAACGCGATAAAGGGGTTGTCAATCCCTTCACGGCCACGTGCAAGAGTAAGATCTGATAGAGATGATAATAATTAGATAAATATTTTTGGTATTTTTATGATATAGATTGAAAGTAAAGATTGCAAAACAAAATAGATTGGAAACTTATATGATGGAGAATAGACCCAGGGGCCATAGGTTTCACTAGTGGCTTATCTCAAGATAGTATAAGTATTACGGTGGGTGAACAAATTACTGTCGAGCAATTGATAGAAAAGCGAATAATTATGAGAACTAGTCGTCGACCCGTGCATTCGCACGGGCTAGTGTCTATTTTAATTGGATTTTCTGGTTTGTTTGAACTCAAACATCTATTTCTTTTATACATGCTCCAATTCCATATTTTAATTTATGAATTTCGCATGTTCACATGTAAAAATTGAAATTATATATTCATGTGCCATATTGTGAAAAATATATAGTCGCAAGTTTGGCAATATGCTACAACATTTGGTTAACTGTAAAAAATGGCAATTATGTATATAACATGAGTGTATATCATATTTACTATAAGTAAAAGTTAAAAAATAAATATCTTACTCTGTATTCATAGTGCTACATATAGATTCGGCGTAGCGTATTTTGCAAACCATTGAAGCCTAGTTGTTAAAGGCCAAAGATGTATAGGTATATGCATTAGCATTTCAGTGAACTTATATCATATAATATATCCTTGATGAAATTATGGTTGGTTTACGCTATGCTACTAATTTACTTCTGTTTTCTTGACGTGGAATTCATACTACTCATAGTTTAGAATGAGATATCTTCATTTTCTTCTATAACAAACTTTGATGGAGATGTTGGACCAACTGATTAAATGAAAACAGTCATTGTACAAACTTGAGTTTGTGATATCGCTACACGAAATTCAAGTATCTAGACGTCTATACGGGCTAGCACTAAAAAACACATAATAGTGACATTTTCAGTATGTTCATTTTGCAAATTCTTTCCACAATAATATAGAAAATATCCAAATTATTATTATCCAGGCATATTAAGTTCTCAACTGCTTCAAGCTTTCCGTAGGACAAAATACTATATTCTTTGAATAAGTTCCTTATGGCCTGCATTATATCTTATAATTTGTTGGTCACTAAGATATAAAAGAAAATGAATTGATGGACACTGGATGTTTGGATAACCTTAGTGAGCTTTGAAGTATATATAGTACTATGTACAGACGGAAAGAAATTAGAGATATATTATAATATTCAAAATGAAGAACAACTTGCGAACTTATCAGTTTGATGTTGATTGAAATTGAGAAAAAATTGGACCCCACAATCTAATACTAAATATGAAATATTAGATTTTAAACAAATGACATGCAAATAAAATACCGGTTAAAAACATGTAGCGGTTTATCATGATTATCCACATTGATTTAGAAACTTGTAATTAGGCATTTTACATATTCATATGATTTCAAACCAGCATTACCTTGGGACTTCTTTTAATTCTTAGCAATCAGTTATATAGTACATAATTTTTTTGCTGTTCAGCATGAGTTGTTATCTATCCTCTTAATATAAGGTATATGGTATTCTTTTTTGCTTTCTTAGATTCTGTGGTATTGTTTTTTGGTTGATACACCATTGGAGATCTACATGTATAGTTCTACTTCCCAAAAAATACATGTATAGTTATCTCTTGTCATAGCTAGTTATAATTGTGAACATTCAAACAAAGCGATGTTGCATTAGATGGCATGTAACACATGTTTGATCACATCGACAATATATATTTCGGAGAAGCTAATCGATCTATTGTCATAATAATGACAAAAAAATGTAGTAGTAGAAACATATTAAAACGTCTTATATTTATTTACAAAGGGAGTGCAATATATATGCAAAGATCAGTGGCATACGTTTATACGGAAATGTTGTAGTAACCTCCATTGTAATAACATGTGACTTAGATCACTACCAGTTACATGAAAAATGCTTCACGGCCTTGTAAATTACCACCAAGTCCTCCCAGCGAGTGGAGTTACTTCTGTCCAACCGAAAAACTGGCCCCGCTGAAAAACTGGTTTACGATCTATAAAGTGGAACAAAAGAACTGATTAGTAAAGATTAGCTTATTTTTTAAAAACATAGATTTTGGTCCCCTTAGTGAAGGCTAGCTACAAAAGTACAGTGCATGAACTACTGTCATATGTATATCAACGGTACTTGCTTAAAAAAGGTATGTATATCAACGCTGTCCTTTCCTAGCTTTTCTCAAAATGGTTGCAGCGGTGGGACGCTAGAGGCGCATGCCATGAAGATTTCATTTTACATCAGTGACAACATCAAGCTATAATAGATAGGAGAAAACATGCATGATCCTTACTGGTACAAACATCATGTTGACGTAAATTACATTGGCATGGAGGACATCAAGTCCAATGATTCTAAAGAGTTCTTCTACTGCGTTCGATATGTACGAAATACATATAGACTGAAATCACACAGTATGAAGATAATATGATTAATTAGTGTTCTGTGTTGTATCAGACTTGCAGTGAGAGAAGTAAAAATTAGGTGTAAAATGTGTTGGTTTCTACCAGAAACACATGTATAGATAAATATTCTACCATATAGGATCAAGTTTCCTACACTGCTCGGAGCAGGTAATAAAATCGTTGGCTGCCATGGGCTTTCCACAATTTGTCTATTCTCCACAAACGAAAATAATAGTCTGAAGTACAACTTTATCACAGTACACACCTTTATCCACTAGGTTCACCATTATGAGTAAAAAATACATGTCATTTTAGTTTACTTACAAAATTATGTTGTCAACAAAAGGCAAGCATGCATAAGCACTCCATGATTCTTGTACAAATTACATACTGGAAGCGAAACAATTTTTGATGGATTCAAGAAAAAGCTCTATGATTTCTCTATAAATTATGCAATGGAGCTCGTCAAATACCTTAGTGGATTATTAAGATGCTATCATGTTTCTCTCCAATCTAGCTACATTGCAACACCAGAAGTAATTTCACTCGTGAGAAGTTTATTCTGTAACATAGTAAATTGCCAATTAATCAGTACTGATCCCTTTGTAGTATACATTTAAGGAAAAACTTATCAGGACATAAAATACATTTGATACTTGGAAGTGGCACTACCTTACTACAATATGTTACAATAATAGGCATACTTCTAATTTCTATAATTTATTGAATAGCACATTGAAATGCTCTGTACACAGTGATTATGATCAACTTCAGTTATAAAAATCACTGTGAGATGCCCTACCAATCTGAAACTAACTCTGTATGACATTCAGAGCATCATATTAAGGGCTTGAATTTACTAAATGGCAACAAAGACAAATTAACTACCTGTGCGCTGATCCATAACATATACATCACAGACAACTCTTGCTGATCATATCTAATGAACTGCCGAATTAATACAAATGTGTGTTGTTTGTCAAACCTGTCATGCTTTAGTTCATAGTAAACTTGGTATATCCATCTCTAAACTTGCATACTACATGCCTAACTGTTGCAGCACGAAGATTTGACCTGCTATTAGTAGTGTTACCAGCGGTGTGATTTTGTGTCTTATATAACCTCTGGAATGATAGAATGATAAGAACAATTTGCAGGTGAAGTACATTCGCACTATTGTTAATATTAGATTTAACTTCTCCAGTAAAATATATTTCTTGCTCTGGATTATTAATCCGACAATCATACCATAATCATCACTCATCAATATTGGTTCCACAATTGTTTGTAAACTCTGCAGACTATATGTATATGGCTATGTAATGACAACATAAGGTGTGGTTGCAGGCACAAAGTAAAAGACCATGGTGAAGTATAAAGCCCAAAACACATGCTCTTCCAAATAAATTTTGAAACAGAATAGCTTGCTACTTTACTCATGGTTTGGCATGTGGATTATACAGTGGCGTACCTCAGGTGGAGCACTGGCGGTCCTGTTTCGTCGAAGTTGTACATCGTTTTTCCAGAGAAAATTGTAGAATGGCAAGATTGGATACATCTGTATAGGGGCTTGAGGCCGTATTTGATGTGGCAAAGCGAGCGTTCCATGTGGAGTCCATGTCCAACACCCATTAATGACGTGATTTAGTAGGACAAAACATCCGAGTCGGTGACACCCTCCATTTTTGCAGCCCGCATAGGCACCTTGACTTGCTCCCCTCGCAGCATGGCGGCGCTCTCATGGGTGTTTAGGGAAAAGAGCGGCATGGACGGGGGTGTGACCACGGTGAAGAGGGCAGGAGCAAGTTTTCTAGTAAAATAGCTTTCTTGCTCTGAATTATTAATCCGGCAATCATACCATAATCATCACTCATCACTATTGATTTCACTCTTGTTTGTAAATTCTGCAGACTATCTGTATATGGCAAGTTAATGACGATAGAAGCTATGGTGGCAGGCACACAGTAAAAGATCATGGTGAAGTATAAAACCCAAAACACATGCTCTTCCAAATAAATTTTGAAACATAATAGCTTGGTACTCTACTCATGGTTTGGCATGTGGATTATACAATGGTGTACCTCAGGTCTAGCACTGGCGGTCAGTGTTCCGTCAAAGTTGTACATCGTTGTTCTAGAGAAAATGGTAGAACGGTGAGGCTGGATACTTCCACATAGGGGCTTGAGGCCATCGTTTATGTGTCAAAGAGAGCGTTCTGTGTGGAGTCCATGTCCGACGCCCATTACTGACGTGCTCGAGCAGGACACAAAATCCGAGTCGGGGACACCCTCTATTTTTGCAGCCCGCATAGGCACCTCGACTTCTATATAGCCAGAAGGCATGCATGCTATACATGAACAATTTTATTCATAAATAGCTACAGAGATAAAACAATTCATCTATGGGGGGAGCGAGTACCTTTGGTGAGTGCCAACCACATCAGTAGACATGGACAATGTCATCTGGACAAAACGATGATATTGTTGTTATTGTTTCAATGAAGTATTGCTTGACTCCGGTGGCTTGATATGCTAGATATATACTCCAAGTATCTGCAAAATGGTGCCATGCATCTCAGTATCCACAGGGAAAACATCTATAGACGACTATCAGATTTGATGACATTAGTTATAATAAAGAGAGAAGAAATATAATTGGTGTTGTTGATACAGGCTGTGAGTTGCGACTCACATGGCACGAAGACACGGGCGCATAGATTTAGCGAATCTGACTTCCCAATCAGGTTCCGGAAAGATGTGCCATATATATATATATAATATATATATATATATATATATATATATATATATATATATATAGTGTTACTATTCATCACCCAGGGTGCAGAATAAGTTATTTTTCACCCAAGGTAATCTTACGATCATTTCATAATTAAATTATGTTCGGAATTCAAATAGCTACATTTCTATTGATTCACTACGTAAAATTTGACATAAGAAAATAAAAATATAGATCATAAGACAAGAAAATTTGCAGTTTATGTGTATTTTAGACTATGTTTTTACGTTGATAATTTTACATGACATAAAATATTTTTTACGGCGATTATATATTTTCTTACGGTCTTTTTTTGCGTCAGAAATAAGACAAAACTTACAGAACGTAAAATTACGGTGCATTGATGGTAAAATAGAGGGGGGGTGAAGAATAACTATTCCTCACCCAGGATGACGAATAGCGCGACCCTATATATATATATATATAGTGTTACTATTCATCACCCAGGATGCAGAATAAGTTATTCTTCACCCGAGGTAATCTTACGATCATTTCATAATGAAATTAGGTTTGGAATTCAAATAGTTACATTCCTATTGATTCACTACGTAAAATTTGACATAAGAAAATAAAAATATAGGTCATAAGACAAGAAAATTTGCAGTTTATGTGTATTTTAGACTATGTTTTTACGTTTGTAATTTTACATAACATAAAATATTTTTTACGGCGATTATATATTTTATTACGGTCTCTTTTTGCGTCGGAAATAAGACAAAACTTACGAAACGTAAAATTACGGTGCATTGATGGTAAAATAGAAGGGGGTGAAGAATAACTATTCCTCACCCAGGGTGACGAATAGCGCGACCCTATATATATATATATATATATATATATATATATATATAAATTAAAAGAGAAGTGTCGGGACCCCGATTCTAAGTCACACCAATCTAGCATGTAACACCTCATATCACTTTGCGGCTCACGCACGGTATTTCCACGGTTGTCGCCTTACCATGGCCCGGGACCGTTTGCGCCTTTTGGCTCACGTATATGATAGTGTCGCTAACATCCATATGACAGAGAATCCGGGCCGACATGACTAGTCGTGAACCCAAAGTGGCACTAACCTATGGGGACAGGCATACATGAATCAACTTCGAGCATGTCGGTCAGTAGCGTGCGAATCCGGGTTGTAGCACTAGGCTAACAGGATTTCGGATGTCACGGCGTGACATTTCCCCGAAGGGACAGACACAGGAATGAAGTGAATCACATGCCGGCCAGTCTAAGTGTTCCGGACCAGTAGTGCTGGGCTAGCAGGACTCCGGGTAAACCGGGCTGTAGCGGACTACCATGGCTCGGTGGAAGCACTAGACTACATTTCCCCATAAGAGAGGCTACCAAGGATAGACAACTAGGTTGTCGGATCCCACACATAGCAATACATGTTACACGTACGCATAACATGCAAGTATGTGTTGTACAACAAGGCATCACAACATAACGCAAACTCATATAGATAAAGACCGAGAAGAGCCACGTAGCATTAAATACAAACAGGGGTCACATGACCCATCATTCAGAGCATACAAGCAACGGAAGCATTACATGTCTGAGTACAGACAACTACAAAATAAAAATGCCGAGAAGCCTGACTATTTACAAGTCCCTCCCGAGGGTACAAGATCGTAGCTGAGGTAACAAGCTACTCGTCGAAGTCCAAGCGGTACTACTAGTGAGACAGATGTCTCACCTGCAAAACATAAATAAAGCAGACGTGAGTACAAAGGTACTCAGCAAGACTAACATCAGATCCTATCATACATGCATTTGTATCAAGAAGGTAATGTGGGGTTTAGTTGCAGCAAGCCAGCTTTGACTCATTGGCTATCCTATTCTACGACAACGAGAAACTTCTTTGAGGTGAGGCAGCGCACACGAGTCCACTAATCACCACATCAATACACTACTATGGATTCATCCCCGTCTTTCCATGAGAAGGCCATCCATATCACTCACACTTGTCTTGAGCATTTTAGAGTATCCACTTTAAGTTGTCTATGTACCACGTAAGCATCCAAGAAGTCCATAACCGAGGACACGGCTATTCGAATAGATCATGACAACCCTGCAGGGGTGTACTTCTTCACACACGCTCTCACCACTTATCACCATATACACGTCATGTATCTCGACAACCTTCAAGCGGAAGCCTGCCGAGGGTGTCGGCCACGACCTGACTAACCACACAAGACTCTAGTCCTGGTTTATCGCCTATTCGGGTTCCATCCGTAAGGAGATCCGGCCGGGGTTTCGCTCACGGCCCCAAACGATGTGTAGAGGATTCCCGAGCCCACCATCCGGGTGCCACCCGGTACACCGGGCCACGATGCCTAGTCTGTTCCATGTCCACCCTGCCGAGTGCCACTCGGTAGAAAAATAGCACTACCTACAAACACCAAAAACTATTTGCAACTCCTGGAGAGGATCAAGTTGGCTAATAAGTCGAGAGGGGCCGAGTTACCGAAACCCAATGTGTGGTAGTATCTAGTCATCGGACAACATACACAGAACTCAGTTCTTAGGGACGGTTCCAGTGAGACAACCCACCATGTACTCCTACATGGCCTCTCACCGCTACCTTTACCAAAACATGTTCACACGCTTAACTCTCAGCACCAGAACATATCGTAACACTCCAATTCATTCCCGATGAATCAGACCTAACATAACTCTAAGCAATAGCAGACATGGCATGGTAGGAACACAACATGGCTCAATCAACTCCTACACATGCTAGCGGGTTTTAACTATTTACTGTGGCAATGACAGGTCATGCAGAGGAATGGGTTCAACTACCGCAGCATAAAGTAACAGTTGAATCATTGTTGTCCTAATGCAATAAATGAGAGCAGGAGCGAGAGAGTAGTATTGTATCGGAATGAACAAGGGGGTTTGCTTGCCTGGTAGATCAACAGGGGGGCACTGCTCCACTGACAGGTACTCTGGATCGGTCTTTGGAGCAGGACCTATCGAGAAGGAACGGTGTCGAAAATCAAACACAAGCATATGCAACAATATGATGCATGAACATGGCATGAGTATGTGATATTGTTTGAGTTAATGCATCTAGCATTTATTTGGTTGAAGTCCATTTGAACCAAGGGTTCAAATGCAACTCCAAATTAAGCTCTTAAATATGCCATTTATATGTTTTCATATATACAACATGTATAGGTTGGTTTGTCATGCATGAAAATGGTACAGATGGATAGATTGAATTTTTCTGATCATTTTTCATATATAAATTATTTCAATCTGAGCTACGGTTGAATTTCTATGAAATTTTGAAGTTTATAACATTTTCTGGATTTTCCTGATTTGTTTTAAATCTAGAAAACCATTACTGCATCAACATGACAGCAGCATTGCGTCATCAAGTCAAAGGCGGCTGACCAGGTCAAACCTGACGTGTGGGGTCCACACGTTAGTGTCACAGGTTAAACAGGGGGTTATTTCTGATTTAACTAAAAGATTAAGGTGCCAGGGCCCACTGTCAGTGTCAGCAGGCTAATTAGGTTTAGCTAACACTTAACTAAAATTAGCAGGGGCCTGGCCCACTTGTCAGCGAGCCAGGGGAGGTCAAACCCCTGGTCAGCGGGGTCAAACCCGCCGGCGACTCGACGCCGGCGAGGCCAGACGCGGCGGAGGGCCTCGGATTTGGTCCTCCGGTGACCAAATGGGCCGCGGAGACCACGGGCGAGGATCCAGGGCTCGTCCGTGTCTTCTAGGGAAAGTGGGAGAGGCGGGGACGACCGGAGCTCGCCGGAATCGAGCTCGAGGCGGTGGCCGAAGCACGGCTCCAGGCGGGATGTGGCTGCAGGGCAAGACAGGGGCTACGGAGTGCCTCGACAGCCTCCTGGCGTTGCACTGAGCATGGTGGTGTGCTCGGGCGCTAGCTACGGTGGCCCTGGCCACGACGAAAACATGGCCGGCGGCGAGGCGCTCGCAGTTGCGACGGGTAGCAGGGCTACGGCACAGAATCGAGCATGGGGAAGGAGGGGAGATGGAGGAGAGCTCACAGCGGTCTCGATGACGTCAAGCGCGAGCTCGGGGGAGGCCTGGACGAGGTGAATCGACGGCGAGGACCTCCGGGTACCGAGGTCGAAGAAAACGCTAGGGACGGCATTGTGGTTCTTCTCCGGTTGCTTGGCTCGGCGTGGATGAAGAGGACGACAATGCAGAGCTCGGGGACTCATCGGCAGGGAGTGGAGTGGCCGGTGGCCATGGCTACGGCGAGCCGCGGCTCCGGTTGTGTGCGGTGGTCGCGTGGGTGAGAGCTGGTTAGGAGGAGAGTGAGCGAGAGAGGGGGGAAAAGATCCAGGGGGTGCGTGGCGACGTCTGAGCACGACGAGGAGGAGCCAGGCAGGCAGCTGCGTGCCAGCGTGCACGGCGTCGGGCACCGCTTCCCCTCTGCCTACTGGCAAGAGGAGGAAGACGGCTCTGCCCCTGGTGGGCTGGGCCAGAACAGAAACGGGACGGCCAAAGGCGCTAGGTAAGCCAGGTGAGGTTCCTTTCTCTCTCTCTCTCTCTCTCTCTCCTTTTTGCTTTTTGTTTTCTATTTTTGTGACATTTGTTTGGTTTAATAAAAATACTAAACCATTTTATTTTCTTATGCCAAATTTTGCAGGGGCTAGTGGTATTATTCCTGAGCTCCTCAACTACTGGCATAATTTTTGGACAATATTATATATATAACAATATATATCCAAGAAAACAATAACTGCATTAATTCCAAATGCCCAAAATAAATACTTATGAGCTCCTGAAAATGTTGGTTTGATTTTTATCTCTGTCCAATATTTTCAGAGAGCAACACGAGCGTTTTCTTGGACCTTTTTGGAGCAATTTTTTTATTTGGGTCATTTCCAGAATGATTCTGAGGGTTTCACAAATCGCCATTTAAAATTTCAATGAAATTTAAACATGATGCAAACATGAAGGCTAGCCTAGGTCATACCAGAACTAGGGATGTGACAACTCGCCCCCACTCGAAAGAATCTCGTCCCGAGATTCAAGGGTCGGCGGAAAGAAAGTGGGGTACTCAAGTCGAAGACGATCTTCACGCTCCCAGGTAGCTTCTCTCTCAGAATGATGAGACGACTGAACCTTGAGAAACTTGATGTTATGACGTCGAGTGACACGCTCTGCTTGATCAAGAATGCGAACAGGGTACTCTCGATATGTGAGGTTATCTTGGAGATCGAGCGTTTCGTGGTCCACTCCGCGAATGGGATCCGAGAAGCAATGCCTGAGTTGAGAGACGTGGAAGACATCATGAACTCGAGAAAGATGTGGGGGTAGTTCCAACTGGTAGGCAACCTCTACTCATTTAGCGATAATGCGAAAAGGACCAATGTAACGAGGAGCCAACTTGCCCTTGATACCGAAACGATGGGTACCGTTCAAAGGGGTAACCCGAAGGTAAGCTTTCTCGCCAACTTCATAAGCCACTTCCTTATGACTACGGTCATACTGGCTCTTTTGACGAGATTGGGCTGTTTTCAAATTCTCACGAATGATGCGAACTTGCTCTTCTGCCTCCTGGATCATATCCGGTCCAAAGAATTGTCTTTCACCGGTTTCTGACCAGTTCAAAGGTGTTCGACATCTTCGTCCATACAGAACCTCAAAAGGAGCTTTCTTGAGGCTGGATTGGTAGCTATTGTTATAAGCAAACTCGGCATAAGGAAGACACTTCTCCCAATCCATACCGAATGAGATAACGCAAGCTCTGAGCATGTCTTCGAGAATTTGGTTGACCCTTTCCACTTGACCACTTGATTGAGGGTGGAAAGCGGTACCGAAGGGAAGATGGGTGCCCATGGCAGTTTGGAAACTCTCCCAAAAATGAGAAGTGAAAAGACTACCACGGTCTGAATTGATCTCTAGTGGAAACACCATGAAGTGACACTATTCGAGAAATATATAAGTCAGCGAGCTCACTAGCAGTGATACTCTCTCGAACAGGTAGGAAGTGAGCCAGTTTGGAAAGACAATCAATGACTACGAAGATAGCATTATTCCCTTTCTTGGTCCTGGGAAAGCCGGTGATGAAGTCCATACCAACTTTATCCCATTTCCACTCAGGAATAGCTAAAGGCTGAAGGGTGCCAGCAGGCCTTTGATGCTCTGCCTTAACGCGATGACAAACATCGCAGTTAGCAATGAACTGAGCAATTTCTCTCTTCATCCTAGTCCACCAGAACCTCTGGCGTAGGTCTTGATACATTTTAGTACTACCGGGATGAATCATGAGAGGAGATTCATGCGCCTCCTTAAGGATTAATTGCCGAAGATGATGCTTCTTGGGAACCACCAGACGATTCCCGAAGAAAACAACACCTCGATTGTCGGTGTCAAACCGGCGGATCTCGGGTAGGGGGTCCCGAACTGTGCGTCTAGGCCGGATGGTAACAGGAGGCAGGGGACACGAATTTTTACCCAGGTTCGGGCCCTCTTGATGGAGGTAAACCCTATGTCCTGCTTGATTAATATTGATGATATGGGTAGTACAAGAGTAGATCTACCACGAGATCAGAGAGGCTAAACCCTAGAAGCTAGCCTATGGTATGCTTGTATGTTGTGATTGTTGTCCTATGGACTAAAACCCATCGGTTTATATAGACACCGGAGAGGGTTAGGGTTACACAAGGTCGGTTACAAAGGAGGAGATATCCATATACGTATTGCCTAGCTTGCCTTCCACGCCAAGTCGAGTCCCATCAGGACACGAGACAAAGTCTTCAATCTTGTATCTTCATAGTCTAACAGTCCGGCCAATGGAAATAGTCCGGCTGTATGGAGACCCTCTAATCCAGGACTCCCTCAGTAGCCCCCGAACCAGGCTTCAATGACGATGATTCCGGCGCGCAGTATTGTCTTCGGCATTGCAAGGCAGGTTCCTCTCCAAATTTTGTGTACCTGTCGAAATAATGTCCGATTTCTTGTGAATGTTTGTACTCCTCGGCTTCCACGCCTAATAATGGCCACTTTCCACGTGTCGAGCGAATGTGAAGTGCTAGGGTGTTTTCATATTTACCCCCCTTGCTGTGTGAATGAGCCGCCTATTTAAAAAGACGAGGATTCAGATCCAAATCACACCATCCCCCCTTGGCGAGCCTTCATCGGAGCGCACCCAACAGAGATCCATTCCATCATGGCCGGTCGACGCAGCTCCTCCTCTTGCACCCCTAGCTCCAAGCCGCGAGATTGGGAGAGATGTTCCATCCCGCACAACAAATTGGTGATGCTTCGGTCCAAGGGATTTCTTCCCCCAGCGTACCTGGTCCCGGTTCGAGCCGGGCTTGCCACCTAGAATGGCGGAGAGCAAGCGGAGAGCCGTCCCAATCCCTCCAAGGGAGAGCGGGTATGCCTTGTCCCTTATTTGGTAAGAGGGCTCGGATTCCCAATTCATCCGTTTCTCCGGGGGCTTCTGGATTTCTATGGCCTCCAGTTGCACATCAGTAGACATGGACGATGTCATCTGGACAAAACGATGATATTGTTGTTATTGTTTCAATGAAGTATTGCTTGACTCCGGTGGCTTGATATGCTAGATATATACTCCAAGTATCTGCAAAATGGTGCCATGCATCTCAGTATCCACAGGGAAAACATCTGTAGACGACTATCAGATTTGATGACATTAGTTATAATAAAGAGAGAAGAAATATAATTGATGTTGTTGATACAGGCCGTGAGTTGCGACTCACATGGCACGAAGACACGGGTGCGTAGATTTAGTGAATCTGACTTCCCAATCAGGTTCCGGCAAGATGTGCCAGTATATATATATATATATAGTGTTACTATTCATCACCCAGGGTGCAGAATAAGTTATTCTTCACCCGAGGTAATCTTACGATCATTTCATAATTAAATTACGTTTGGAATTCAAATAGTTACATTCCTATTGATTCACTACGTAAAATTTGACATAAGAAAATAAAAATATAGGTCATAAGACAAGAAAATTTGCAGTTTATGTGTATTTTAGACTATGTTTTTACGTTTGTAATTTTACATAACATAAAATATTTTTTACGTCGATTATATATTTTATTACGGTCTCTTTTTGCGTCGGAAATAAGAAAAAACTTACGAAACGTAAAATTACGGTGCATTGATGGTAAAATAGAAGGGGGTGAAGAATAACTATTCCTCACCCAGGGTGACGAATAGCGCGACCCTATATATATATATATATATATATATATATATATATATATATATATATAAATTAAAAGAGAAGTGTCGGGACCCCGATTCTAAGTCACACCGATCTAGCATGTAACACCTCATATCACTTTGCGGCCTCACGCACGGTAATTCCACGGGTGTCGCCTTACCATGGCCCGGGACCGTTTGCGCCTTTTGGCTCACGTATATGATAGTGTCGCTAGCATCCATATGACAGAGAACCCGGGCCGACATGACTAGTCATGAACCCAAAGTGGCACTAACCTACGGGGACAGGCATACATGAATCAACTTTGAGCATGTCGGTCAGCAGCGTGCGAATCCGGGCTGTAGCACTGGGCTAACAGGACTCCGGATGTCACCGCCTGACATTTCCCCGAAGGGACAGACACAGGAATGAAGTGAATCACATGCCGGCCAGTCTAAGTGTTCCGGACCAGTAGTGCTGAGCTAGCAGGACTCCGGGTAAACCGGGCTGTAGCGGACTACCATGGCTCGGTGGAAGCACTAGACTACATTTCCCCATAAGAGAGGCTACCAAGGATAGACAACTAGCGGCAGGGTCAGATCCGACACATAGCAATACATGTTACACGTACGCATAACATGCAAGTATGTGTTGTACAACATGGCATCACAACATAACGCAAACTCATATAGATAAAGGCCGAGAAGAGCCACATAGCATTAAATACAAACAGGGGTCACATGACCCATCATTCAGAGCATACAAGCAACGGAAGCATTACATGTCTGAGTACAGACAACTACAAAATAAAAAGGCCAAGAAGCCTGACTATCTACAAGTCCCTCCCGAGGGTACAAGATCGTAGCTGAGGTAACAAGCTACTCGTCAAAGTCCAAGCGGTACTACTAGTGAGACAGATGTCTCACCTGCAAAACATAAATAAAGCAAACGTGAGTACAAAGGTACTCAGCAAGACTTACATCAGATCCTATCATACATGCATTTGTATCAAGAAGGTAATGTGGGGTTTAGTTGCAGCAAGCCAGCTTTGACTCAGTGGCTATCCTATTCTACGATAACGAGAAACTTCTTTGAGGTGAGGCAGCACACACGAGTCCACTAATCACCACATCAATACACTACTATGGATTCATCCCCGTCTTTCCACGAGAAGGCCATCCATAGCACTCACACTTGTCTTGAGCATTTTAGAGTATCCACTTTAAGTTGTCTATGTACCACGTAAGCATCCAAGAAGTCCATAACCGAGGACACGGCTATTCGAATAGATCATGATAACCCTGCAGGGGTGTACTTCTTCACACACGCTCTCACCACTTATCACCATATACACGTCATGTATCTCGGCAACCTTCAAGCGGAAGCCTGCCGAGGGTGTCAGCCACGACCTGACTAACCAGACAAGACTCTAGTCCAGGTTTATCGCGTATTCGGGTTCCATCCGCAAGGAGATCCGGCCGGGGTTTCGCTCACGGCCCCAAACAATGTGTACAGGGTTCCCGAGCCCACCATCCGGGTGCCACTCGGTACACCAGGCCACAGTGCCTAGTCTGTCCCAAGTCCACCCTGTCGGGTGCCACTCGGTAGAAAAATAGCACTACCTACAAACACCAGAAACTATTTGGAACTCCTGGACAGAGATCAAGTTGGCTAATAAGTCGAGAGGGGTCGAGTTACCGGAACCCAATGTGTGGTAGTATCTAGTCATCGGACAACATACCAGAACTCAGTTCTTAGGGACGGTTCCAGTGAGACAACCCACCATGTACTCCTACATGGCCTCTGTCAGGACCCCGATCCCAAGTCACATCGATCTAGTCGGTAACACCTCATATCACTTTGCGGCCTCACGCACGGTATCCCACGGGTGTCGCCTTACCATGGCTCGGGACCGTTTACGCCTTTTGGCTCACGTATATGATAGTGTCGCTAGCATCCATATGATAGAGAACCCGGGCCGACATGGCTAGTCGTGAACCCAAAGTGGCACAGACCTATGGAGACAGCCATACATGAATCACATCGAGCATGTCGGTCATCAGTGAGTGATTCCGGGCTGTAGCACTGGGCTAACAGGACTTCGGATGTCACCGCGTGACATTTCCCCGAAGGGACAGACATAGGAACGACGTGAATCACATGCCGGCCAGTCAAGAGTCCTGAGCAGTAGTGCTGGGCTAGCAGGACTCCGGTGAACCGGGCTATAGCGGACTACTATGGCTCGAGGAACACTAGACTACATTTCCCCATAAGAAAGGCTGCCAAGGATAAACAACTAGATTGTCGGATCCCACTCATACCAAGCATTTCAATCATACACACAATATGCCCGAAATGAGTACATACAACATGGCATCACAACAAAACTCTACAACTCAAGTACTATATTTAAAGGCTCCAAAGAGCCATACATAACATGTTCATACAGATAGGGGTCACATGACCCGACACTCAAGTCATACAATCATACAAGCGCAAGCGGAAGCAACTAGTCTGAGTACAGACACTAGAAAGAAAGAAGGCTTCTCGAAGCCTGTCTATCTACATAGGGCCCTCCATGGCCGGGATCACCACCTGGGTGGCTAGTCACTCGTCGACATCAAGGTCTACTTAAAACCCATCGGAGGGGGCGGTGTTGTCGTCTGAAAACAATAAATAAGCAAACATGAGTACAAGGTACTCAGCAAGTCTTACAACAGAACCTACTATACATTCTCATTCTCAAGAAGGTGGTGAGGTTATTGTAGCAAGCCAGCTTTGACTCTTGGCTAAGCTATCCTACGGAACTCCACTAGTAAAATAGTTTTCGCACACGAGTCCACTACCCTCCAACACAATACTCCACCGGGGATCCTCCCTCGTCATCCTACGAGAGGGCCATCCTCGGTACTCACACTTATCTTGAGTTTTTTAGTAGTATCCATTAACTTTTCTATGAACTGTATAGGCAACCCAGTAGTCCTTTACCACGGACGCGGCTATTCAAATAGATGATGTTAACCCTGCAGGGGTATACTTCTTCCTACACGCTTTCACCACTTACCGCCGTTTACACGACATGTACTCGGCAACCTTCAAGCGGAAGCCCAGCGAGGGTGTCGGTCACGGCCTACCTAAACACTTAAGTCTCTAGTCCAGGTTTATCGCCTATCCAGGTTCCATCCGCAGGGAGTCCGGCCGAGGTTTCCACATACGGCCCCGAACGATGTGAACAGGGTTCGCAAGACACCAAACGGGTGACCGGTACACCGTGCCACGGTGTATCTACCGCAACATAGCCCACCCCTAGGGTCAGCGCTACGCACGGCCGCCAACACATAACCTACAAACACCATAAACTATTTGCAACTCCTGGACAGAGTACTAGGGTATTTAAAAAGCCGAGAGGGTCCATTGGTTTCGGGCCCAATGTACGGTAGTAATTGCATCATAGATCACACATACAGATCTCAGCTCTTTTGGATGGTCTCAATGAAACAACCCACCATGTACTCCTACATGGCCTCTCATCGATACCTTTACCAAACTTGTTCAACACATCCCTCACATTACCGACATAACATTTCACTCTAGCCCATCACCCAGATGAACCAGACCTGACGCAACTCTAAGCACAGCAGGCATAGCAAGGTAGGAATCACATACATGGCTCAATCAACTCCTACACATGCTAGTGGGTTTCATCTAGTTACTGTGGCAATGACAGGTCATGCAGAGGATAAGGGTTCAACTACCGTAGCACACATCAGTTTGAATCGCATTGTCTTAATGCAGTAAACAAGAGTAGAAGCGAGAACATGGGTTTGTATCAGAATGATCAACGGGTTGCTTGCCTGTTGTAGAGGTAGTAGGGTACTGCCCTTCAGACGGATACTCGGGGTTATCCTCGGAGGCAGAACCTACCACAAAAGTCACACCAAACATAATCAACACATGGCAATATGCAACAATATGATGCATGCTATGACATGGCAAGATGAAAGTGTCTTGGCCTAATGCAAGCTAAAACAGAAAGGGATGAACTCATTTGAATCAAAGATTGAAATATTAGCTCATTAAACATGGCCTTATTAGTGCATTACCTTATTCTGCTTAAACTGCAAGGTTAACTTGTTTTTTCATGCATGAAACCATTACATATGGATAGATTGAATTTTTCTGATCATTTTTCATATATAAATCTTTGCATTTGGAGCTATGGTTGATTTTCTATGATTTTTAGAAGTTTTGACTATTTTCTGGAATTTCCTATTAAAGAATAAATCCAGTAATTGAATTAATGCGTCAGCACTGAGTTAGGGTGATGTCAGTGGTCAACGGGGACGTCCAGGTCAACCTGACCAGTGGGTCCCGCGTGTCAGCAGTTATTTAAACTAACTAAATTTAGTTAAAATTAATCTAGGTTAATTAGTAGAGGGTGGGCCCACTTGTCATAGACGCAGGGGAGTCAACCTGGGCCCACCCAGGGGTCAAACAAAGTCAAACTCGCCGGTGTTTAGCCGCCGCCGAGGCCAGATGCGGCGGAGGGCTGCGGGTTTCGTGCTCCGGCAACCAAAATGACGGCAGAGAGCATCTACGCATAGCTGGGAGCAAGCCGCATCGAGTGGTGGCAGTGGGTGGAGCTAGGGTGGACGGAAACGTCGCCGGCGACGACCTTGGCGGCCGCCGGAGTTTGGGCGAGGCCGAAACCGAGGCTGCGGGGCACGGCGAGGCGCGTGGAATGGTGCTACGGGCTCCTGCAGGTGCGGTGAGTGCGTTGGTCGCAATGGTGTGGCCGGTGGGTGGCCAGAGACACGTCGGTGACGAGCTCAGCAGCGGCGGGTGAGTGTGGTACGGTGCACACAGTGCAGGAGGGGGTTAATGGAGAGGGGGAGGACGGAGCTGGGCTCACGACGGTCATGTAGAAATGGTCGGCGCCGTCGGGGACGAGCTGATGTGGTGGCGACGATGAAGAGGATCTCCGGCGATGGTGGAGAAGGGCGAGGTTGTTGCAGAGGCTGCGGGGCAAGCGAGCGCTCGGGGCTCAGCTTGCTCGATGGAGTGAAGGGCGGTGGAGCTTCTGGACACGGTGGCTCGGCGCGGGGACAACGGAGGGCGCGACTACGGCGGTGAGACGGCGGCAGGTGCGTCGGCCATGGTGCGGGAGAGCGAGGAAGAGAGGTAGGGGGGCAAGTGAGGTGTCCGCGGGGTCGGGGCGGCAACGTGGAGCCTATCCAGCGTCCAGGCGCGTGACGCGGCAAGCTGTTGGCGCCGTGGCGAGCTCGCGCCCGCCGGCGTCAGCTCTCTGCCTGCCTGGCGGGGACGAAGCAGCTGGCTGGCATGGGCCAGCACAGCGCTGGACCGCCAGGTGGGCTGGCTGATGGGCTGCGGCCAGGTAAGTTCTCTCCCTCTCTTTTAGTTTCTGTTTTTCTATTTTTATTTATTCTGTAACTTTAGGGCTTTATTAGAAATACCAAAACGTTTCCAAAAATCCTGAAAATAATTGTGGGCTCGGTTTAGAATATTTCCAACAGCCCACACTTATTTCCAGAATTATTTGAGCATTTAAATTATTTTATAGCATTTAAATGCCCAAATTCAAATACTTATGATTTAATTTAATGACCTTCTGTTGACCTAGAAAATTGTGCACCAATTTTGCCAGAGGTTCTAACCCAAGACAAAAAGAGTGAACTTTTTAGAAGGGCATTTCAGGTTAATTGAAAATAATTTTAGTAAACCCTAGTTGTTTCCGGGGGGGTGCTGGGGGTTCTGTCTTCCCCATTTCAAATTTAAGAGGAATTTAAACATGATGCACACTCTAATGCTTGAACTTGCTAGGGTGTGACAACTCACCCCCACTCAAAAGAATCTCGTCCCGAGATTTAGGATCCTCCGGAAAGAAGGTGGGGTACTCAAGTCGAAGACGATCCTCCCTTTCCCAAGTGACTTCTTTCTCGGAATGGTGTGACCATTGAACCTTGAGAAACTTGATATTGTGACGTCGAGTGGTACGCTCAGCTTGATCAAGGATACGAACGGGATATTCCCGATATGAGAAGTTATCCTGTAGATCAAGCGTTTCGTGGTCCACTCCACGGATAGGATCCGCGAAGCAACGCCTGAGTTGAGAAACGTGGAAGACATCATGAACTCTGGAAAGATGCGAAGGTAGTTCCAATTGGTAGGCAACTTCTCCTTGTTTGGCAAGAATGCGAAAGGGTCCAATGTAACGAGGAGCCAATTTGCCTTTGATACCGAAACGATGGGTTCCCTTTAACGGAGTAACCAGAAGGTAAGCCTTCTCGCCGACTTCATAAGTCATAGGCTTATGTTTACGGTCATATTGACTCTTTTGACGATATTGGGCTGTTTTCAATTTCTCACGAATAACGCGAACCTGCTCTTCTGCTTCCTGAATCATATCCGGGCCAAAGAGTTGTCTTTCCCCGGTTTCTGACCAGTTAAGAGGCGTTCGACATTTTTGTCCATAGAGAACTTCGAAAGGAGCCTTGCCCAAGCTAGTTTGATAACTATTGTTATAAGCAAACTCCGCGAATGGAAGGCATTTCACCCAACTCATTCCGAACGAGATGACAGAAGCTCGGAGCATATCTTCCAGAATTTGATTGACTCGCTCTACTTGACCACTTGATTGAGGATGGAAGGCGGTACTAAAAGAGAGATGAGTTCCCATAGCATTTTGGAAACTTTCCCAAAATCGAGAGGTGAAGAGACTCCCACGGTCCGAGTTAATTTCCAATGGAACACCATGAAGAGACACTATTCGGGTGATGTATAAATCGGCTAGCTGGCTAGCGGTGATACTCTCACGAACAGGTAGAAAGTGGGCTACTTTGGAAAGACGGTCGATCACGACGAAGATGGCATTATTCCCTCTTTTGGTCCTGGGAAACCCAGTGATGAAATCCATACTGATTTTATCCCATTTCTACTGGGGAATAGCCAAAGGTTGAAGGGTGCCAGCAGGCCGTTGATGCTCTGCTTTAACACGACGACAGACGTCGCAGCTAGCAATGTATTGAGAGATTTCTCTTTTCATCCTAGTCCACCAAAACCTCTGGCGTAGGTCTTGATACGTTTTAGTACTACTGGGATGAATGGTGAGAGGGGATTCATGAGCTTCCTTAAGGATCAGCCGCCTCAGGTTTCGTGCCTTTGGAACCACTAGGCGATTTCCAAAGTATATGACACCTTGATCATCAATGGAGAAACAATTCGCGACTCCTTTCTTAATGTTTCTCTTAATACGGGAGATTCCCGGATCTACCTTCTGTGCCTTGATGATCTGATCCATAAGGGTAGGTTTCGCCACCAGGGTGGATAGGAATCCTCGAGGAACAATGTGAAGATTAAGCTTTCGAAATTCCTCATGGAGAAGTGGTTGACTTTGTTGTAACATCAAGTTGTTACAATAGGACTTGCGGCTTAGCGCATCAGCCATGACATTGGCATTGCCCGGGGTGTAAGTTATTCTTAAGTCGTAAGCCGAGATCAACTCGACCCAACGCCTTTGCCTGAGATTCAAATCTGGTTGGGTGAAGATATATTTCAAGCTTTGGTGATCGGTGAAGATCTCGCAACGATTACCGAGAAGGTAATGTCGCCAAGTTTTAAGTGCATGGACTACAGCTGCAAGCTCTAGATCATGTGTCGGATAATTTTCCTCATGTGGGTGTAATTGCCGTGAAGCATAGGCAATTACATGACGATCTTGCATGAGTATGCCACCTAGTCCTTGTCGCGAGGCGTCGCAATAGATAATAAAGTCCTTGGAGAAATCTGGTGGTACCAGTACGGGAGCAGATGTCAGCCATCTTTTCAGTTCCTAAAAGCTGAACTCGCACTGTGGAGTCCACTCAAACTTTTTATCTTTCTTGAGGAGTTCATTTAGAGGTTTAGCAACCTTGGAGAAATTCTCGACGAAGCGGCGGCAATAGCTCGCTAAGCCAAGGAAGCTTCGAACTTGCTTGACCGTCTCAGGTGGAGTCCAATCAAGGACGGCTTGAACTCGTTCGAGATTGACAGCAATACCCTTACCAGAGATTACATGGCCTAGATAGGTCACTTCTGGCAACCAGAATTCACACTTGGAGAATTTAGCATAAAGGCGATGCTCTCAAAGTTTCATCAATACCAGCCTTAGATGTTTGGCATGTTCCTCTTCATTCTTGGAGTAGATGAGTATGTCATCGAGGTATACTATGACGAATTTATCCAAATACTCCATGAAGACCGAGTTCATTAACCGGGAGAAGGTAGCTGGGGCATTGGTTAAACCGAAGGACATAACGGTGTACTCGTATTGGCCATAACGAGTAACAAAGGCCGTTTTGGGAATGTCCCTGTTTCTAATTTTGATCTGATGGTAGCCTAACCTCAAATCCATCTTGGAAAAGACTGAGGATCCAGCGAGCTGATCATACAGATCGTTGATCCTGGGAAGCGGATACTTGTTCTTGATGGTGACCAAGTTGACAGGTCGGTAATCTACAACCATTCGATCCGTTCCATCCTTCTTCTTGACGAAGAGGACGGGGCAAGCCCAAGGAGAGGAACTAGGACGGATGAAACCCTTTTTCAAGGACTCATCGAGTTGGTTCTTAAGCTCGGCTAGTTCTAAGGGTGCCATCTTGTAGGGTCTTCTAGAAATTGGAACGGTTCCTGGAACAAGGTCTATCACAAACTCGACATCACTGTCAGGTGGAACACCTGGCAATTCTTCTGGAAAGACATCCAGAAAGTCTCGGACTACTGGAACATCCTCAAGGTCTGGAAGGGGGGTTGGCATTTAGGGAGTAAAGCTGGCGCTTGGCCACTCTAGTTAAGACATTGACTGTCTTTCCCGATGGGTGAGTAAGTTGAACGGTTCTAGTGGCACAATCAATCTTAGCATAATGAGCGGACATCCAGTCCATACCCAAAATGATGTTTATGTCCGAGGACTTGAGAGCTATTAAGGATGCAAGGAAGACAAGTCTGTTGACAAGAATTTCGTTCCCATGGCTTACTCTAGAAGTTTGCCATCTAGAGCCAGGGGTTTGAATTTCCATGGTAGAGGGCAAGTCACAGAATGTCGTGTTATGCAATCGAGCATAGTTCTCGGATATGAATGAATGAGATGCTCCAGTATCGAAAAGAACAGATGCCGGATGGCAGTTAACAAGGAGCGTACCAAGGACGAGGTTAGGATCCTCATGAGCCTCCTCGGCTGAAACATAGTAGACATGGCCACGTGTAGTAGTGACCGGCTTGGCGTAGAATGTCTTTCCCGCGGGCTTACCACGGCCAACGGACTTTCCAGTTTGATTGGGGTTGTTGTTCTGGGGACACTCTCGGCTATAGTGACCCGGCTCTCCACACTTGAAACATGTCACCACATTGGGGCGTGGAGCAGCATTAGCAGCGGGGCCACCATAGGGCTTGGGCGGTGCAAATTGCTGGTTGGGACGAGGCGCCTCAAAGGATGGCCTCGGGATGAACCTGGGTGGCAGTGCCATGCTTGGGATCCACACCCGGCGCTTCTGAGCTCCAGAGCCAGATGAAGAGCCAAAATCACGGGAGTGCTTGCGTGAAGCGTCATAATCAGTCTGGCCTGTCTCAGCACTGATGGCCTTATTGACCAACTTCTGAAAGGAGGTGCACTCGTGCAGACGAAGATCGCGGAGAAGCTCAGGGCTAAGTCCCTTGCGGAACCTTGCCTGCTTCTTAGCGTCAGTAGATACCTCTTCAGGGGCATAACATGCCAGATTCCCAAATTCACGACTATATGCATCCACAGTCAGTCTTCCTTGGGTGAAATTGCAGAAGTCCTCCCTCTTGCGATCCATGCGACCTTCCGGAATGTGATGCTCACGGAAAGCCTCACTGAATTCAGCCCAAGTAATGATTTGGCCGACCGGGCGCATAGCTTCAAAGTTTTCCCACCAGAGGCTAGCAGGGCCTTCAAGATGGTAGGCAGCGTAGGTAACCTTGTCGGCTTCGGCTACGTTGGCAGAACGTAGCTTGTGGGTGATGCTGCGAAGCCAGTCATCCGCGTCGAGGGGCTCGACGGAATGGTTAAACTTTGGTGGGTACAGCTTGATAAAGTCATTGATTGACACCAAGTCATTTCGCGGATGGCGTGCAGTGTTCTGCTCAATCCGCTCCAGCAGGCGGTTAGTCTCACGCTTGTTTCTTTCCGCCTCCAGCATTACTTCGGCCAGAGAAGGCGGGTGAGGCAGATTTTCACCCCTAGCTGCACTGGCTTCCCCCTGCTCCGGGGCAGCAGGGTTGCTGCGGGTGTTGACCATCCTAGGAGAAAACAAGACAACGGTTTAGATAAGGATGGCTCAAACTTAGCAAGGAAGTGCAGAATGTAATGGATAACACGGAATGCAGAGATGTTCATCCGTATGTCATGGTAATATAAAACTGCCATATATATACCAACGGTCATACACATCATACATAGTTTAGTACAAGCCCAGGCTACAGTACAACTATGATGAAATACGTTACATCTCATCGGAGGCATTCCAAGCTCCTATACATTATTTGTCTACACCTCCGGAATTGATTACACACAAGGTCATATTCCACAATCACGCAGGACAGTGGAGATACAACTGTTACAATACTAGTGGTACTACTACTAACTCAGACAGCTCCGTAGTAGTCCTCATAGAAGTCACCTCCATAGCCTGGAAGTTCAACGTGATCATCCGGGAACAGACGGTCCTTAGGAGCTTGTGGACCATAGGGGCTAGGATGAGGTCTTGGACCAACAAACGGTGGCCTGCGGGGACCACGGGGTGGGGTGATGCCTCCCACATCACGCCAATCCACCATGTCTGGCAGAGCAGATCTCACAGGATACAGATCCCTTGTATCCATACATCCAGCTTGCACTGCATGTGCAAACTGAGTCAATGTGGCCCAATGATCAGCACGGGTATTGAAAAGCTCCAACCTCAAGGCCCGATTCTCTCGGTCCTTATCATCGAGCATCTCGGCAGTGGTACAAGTTAATGAGTCCTCCTGAGTGGAGTCAGCATAGATAGCCTGAAGATACCCTTGCGCTCCCGGAAGTGAAGCTGGCATGTAACGGAAGTTGGTGTTCCGAAGCAGGCCAGTCCGGACTCGCATGATGGTCATCATGGAATAGGCAGCATCCTGCACAGCCATCTCAATAGTAACCCCGAGTCCATAGGAACAGTGAAGGGGCTCGATAGATCTAGGATAAGAAGGAAATATCCTGACAATGCAGAAATATTGGCTTTGATTAAAGTCTCGGAATTGCTCTTCGATGGTGTATTCGGGATACCAACGGTAACCCGTCTCGATCATTACCCGGACTAACATAGCTGTATGACCGGGCACGTCGAGGCACCGGGTCAGGCGAACCACTTGGTTTTGAGCACGGTTGGCCATCTGAAAGCACAACCACAATGCAAAGACATTAGAATTTCTAGGGAAAATTGGACAGCATAACAGCTGTAAATGCTCAGAAAAAGATTTGAGACATCCACAACAGTCTGCAATACCACTCAACAACATCATATCAAGGTTCTAATTCAATTAGCAACATACTAAAAGTAGTAGAAACTGTACTGCGGCTTGTAACAACAATCCTATAAGCTACTACGGATTAGTAACACGTGAACCTGATAGAAGAAGAGAGCCTAGTCCTTAACCCACGTTGAATGAGAAGAGAATGACTCAGAACAGAGGGCATAGGGTAAAGGAGTAAAAGAGCCTTACGTTCCCTCCCACAATAAATTCCCCTATATATAACTAAAGCATTTCTAGACTCGACATCGACCAGTTTGGCTCAACGAACCTATAGGCAGTCTGGCTCTGATGCCAACGCTGTCAGGACCCCGATCCCAAGTCCCATCGATCTAGCCGGTAATACCTCATATCACTTTGCGGCCTCACACACGGTATCCCACGGGTGTCGCCTTACCATGGCCCGGGACCGTTTGCGCCTTTTGGCTCACATATATGATGGTGTTGCTAGCATCCATATGACAGAGAACCCGGGCCGACATGTCTAGTCATGAACCCAAAGCGGCACAGACCTATGGAGACAGCCATACATGAATCACATCGAGCATGTCGGTCATCAGCGAGTGATTCCGGGCTGTAGCACTAGGCTAACAGGACTCCGGATGTCACCGCGTGACATTTCCCCAAAGGGACAGACATAGGAACGACGTGAATCACATGCCGGCCAGTCAAGGGTCCTGAGCAGTAGTGCTGGGCTAGCAGGACTCCGGTGAACCGGGCTGTAGCGGACTACTATGGCTCGAGGAACACTAGACTACATTTCCCCATAAGAAAGGCTGCCAAGGATAAACAACTAGATTGTCGGATCCCACTCATACCAAGCATTTCAATCATACACACAATATGCCCGATATGAGTACATACAACATGGCATCACAACAAAACTCTACAACTCAAGTACTATATTTAAAGGCTCCAGAGAGCCATACATAACATGTTCATACAGATAGGGGTCACATGACCCGACACACAAGTCATACAATCATACAAGCACAAGCGGAAGCAACTAGTCTGAGTACAGACACTAGAAAGAAAGAAGGCTTCTCGAAGCCTGTCTATCTACATAGGGCCCTCCATGGCCGGGATCACCACCTGGGTGGCTAGTCACTCGTCGACATCAAGGTCTACATAAAACCCATCGGAGGGGGCGGTGTTGTCGTCTGAAAACAATAAATAAGCAAACATGAGTACAAGGTACTCAGCAAGTCTTACAACAGAACCTACTATACATGCTCATTCGCAAGAAGGTGGCGAGGTTATTGCAGCAAGCCAGCTTTGACTCTTGGCTAAGCTATCCTACGGAACTCCACCAGTAAAATAGTTTTCGCACACGAGTCCACTACTCTCCAACACAATACTCCATCGGGGATCCTCCCTCGTCATCCTACGAGAGGGCCATCCTCGGTACTCACACTTACCTTGAGTCTTTTAGTAGTATCCATTAACTTGTCTATGAACTGTATAGGCAACCCAGTAGTCCTTTACCGCGGACGCGGCTATTCGAATAGATGATGTTAACCCTGCAGGGGTATACTTCTTCATACACACTTTCACCACTTACCGCCGTTTACACGACATGTACTCGGCAACCTTCAAGCGGAAGCCCAGCGAGGGTGTCGGTCACGGCCTACCTAAACACTTAAGTCTCTAGTCCAGGTTTATCGCCTATCCAGGTTCCATGCACAGGGAGTCCCGCCGAGGTTTCCACATACGGCCCCGAACGATGTGAACAGGGTTCCCGAGACACCAAACGGGTGACCGGTACACCGTGCCACGGTGTATCTACCACAACATAGCCCACCCCTAGGGTCAGCGCTATGCACGGCCGCCAACACATAACCTACAAACAACAGAAACTATTTGCAACTCCTGGACAGAGTACTAGGGTATTTAAGAAGCCGAGAGTGTCCATTGGTTTCGGGCCCAATGTACGGTAGTAACTGCATCTTAGATCACACATACAGATCTTAGTTCTTATGGACGGTCTCAATGAAACAACCCACCATGTACTCCTACATGGCCTCTCATCGATACCTTTACCAAACATGTTCAACACATCGCTCACATTACCGACATAACATTTCACTCTAGCCCATGACCCAGTTACTGTCTCAATCAACTCCTACACATGCTAGTGGGTTTCATCTACTTACTATGGCAATGACAGGTCATGCAGAGGATAAGGGTTCAACTACCGTAGCACACAGCAGTTTGAATCGCGTTGTCTTAATGCAGTAAACAAGAGGAGAAGCGAGAACATGGGTTTGTATCGGAATGATTAACGTGTTGCTTGCCTGTTGTAGAGGTAGTAGGGTACTGCCCTTTAGACGGATAATCGGGGTTCTCCTCGAAGGCAGAACCTACCATGAAAGTCACATCGAACATAATCAACACATGGCAATATGCAACAATATGATGCATGCTGTGACATGGCTAGATGAAAGTGTCTTGGCCTAATGCAAGCTAAAACAGAAAGGGATGAACTCATTTGAATCAAAGATTCAAATATTAGCTCATTAAACATGGCCTTATTAGTGCATTACCTTATTCTGCTTAAACAACAAGGTTAACTTGTTTTGTCATGCATGAAACCATTACAGATGGATAGATTGAATTTTTATGATCATTTTTCATATATAAATCTTTGCATTTGGAGCTATGGTTGATTTTCTATGATTTTTAGAAGTTTTGACTATTTTCTGGAATTTCTTATTAAAGAATAAATCCAGTAATTGAATTAATGCGTCAGCACTGCGTCAAGGTGACGTCAGTGGTCAACGGGGACGTCCAGGTCAACCTGACCAGTGGGTCCCGCGTGCCAACAGTTATTTAAACTAACTAAATTTAGTTAAAATTAATCTGGGTTAATTAGCAGAGGGGGGCCCACTTGTCGTAGACGCAGGGGAGTCAACCTGGGCCCACCCAGGGGTCAAACAAAGTCAAACTCGCTGGCGTTTAGCCGCCGGCGAGGCCAGATGCGGCGGAGGGCTGTGGGTTTCGTGCTCCGGCAACCAAAACGACGACAGAGAGCATCTACGCATAACTGGGAGCAAGCCGCATCGAGTGGTGGCAGTGGGTGGAGCTAGGGTGGCTGGAAACGTCGCCGGCAACGACCTTGGCGGCCGCCGGAGTTCGGGCGAGGCCGAAACCGAGGCTGCGGGGCACGGCGAGGCGCGTGGAATGGTGCTACGAGCTCCTGCGGGTGCGGTGAGTGCGTTGGTCGCAATGGTGTGGCCGGTGGGTGGCCGGAGACACGTCGGCGACGAGCTCGGCGGCAGCGGGTGCTCGGGTGAGCGTGGTGCGATGCACACGGTGCAGGAGGGGGTTAATGGAGAGCGGGAGGACGGAGCTGGGCTCACGGCGGTCACGTAGAAATGGACGGTGCCGTCAGGGACGAGCTGATGCGGTGGCGACGACGAAGAGGATCTCCGGCGATGGCGGAGTCGGGCGAGGTTGTTGCAGAGGCTGCGGGGCAAGCGAGCGCTCGGGGCTCGGCTTGCTCGATGGAGTGGAGGGCGGCGGAGCTTCTGGACACGGTGGCTCGGCGCGGGGATGACGGAGGGCGCGACTACGACGGTGAGACGGCGGCAGGTGCGTCGGCCATGGTGCGGGAGAGCGAGGGAGAGAGGCAGGGGGCGAGTGAGGTGTCCGGCGGGTCGGGGCGGCGACGTGGAGCCTATCCAGCGTCCAGGCGCGTGACGCGGCAAGCTGCTGGCGCCGTGGCGATCTCGCGCCCGCCGGCGTCAGCTCTCTGCCTGCCTGGCGGGGACTAAGCAGCTGGTTGGCATGGGCCAGCACAGTGCTGGGCCGCCAGGTGGGCCGGCTGATGGGCTGCGGCCAGGTAAGTTCTCTCCCTCTCTTTTAATATCTGTTTTTCTATTTTTATTTATTCTGTAACTTTAGGGCTTTATTAGAAATACTAAAACGTTTCCAAAAATCCTGAAAATAATTGTGGGCTCTGTTTAGAATATTTCCAACAGCCCACACTTATTTCCAGAATTATTTGAGCATTTAAATGCCCAAATTCAAATACTTATGATTTAATTTAATGACCTTCTGTTGACCTAGAAAATTGTGCACCAATTTTTCCAGAGGTTCTAACCCAAGACAAAAAGAGTGAACTTTTTAGAAGGGCATTTCAGGTTCATTGAAAATAATTTTAGTAAACCCTAGTTCTTTCCAGGGGGTGCTGGGGGTTCTGTCTTCCCCATTTCAAATTTAAGAGGAATTTAAACATGATGCACACTCTAATGCTTGAACTAGCTAGGGTGTGACAGCCTCTCACCGCTACCTTTACCAAAACGTGTTCACACGCTTAACTCTCAGCACCAGAACATATCATAACACTCCAATTCATTCCCGATGAATCAGACCTAACATAACTCTAAGCAATAGCAGGCATGGCATGGTAGGAACACAACATGGCTCAATCAACTCCTACACATGCTAGCGGGTTTTAACTATTTACTGTGGCAATGACAGGTCATGCAGAGGAATGGGTTCAACTACCGCAGCATAAAGTAGCAGTTGAATCATTGTTGTCCTAATGCAATAACTGAGAGCAGGAGCGAGAGAGTAGGATTGTATCGGAATGAACAAGGGGGTTTGCTTGCCTGGTAGATCAATAGGGGAGCACTGCTCCACTGACAGGTGCTCTGGATCGGTCTTTGGAGCAGGACCTATCGAGAAGGAACGGTGTCGAAAATCAAACACAAGCATATGCAACAATATGATGCATTAACATGGCATGAGTATGTGATGTTGTTTGAGTTAATGCATCTAGCATTTATTTGGTTGAAGTCCATTTGAACCAATGGTTCAAATGCAACTCCAAATTAAGCTCATAAATATGCCATTTATATGTTTTCATATATACAACATGTATAGGTTGGTTTTTCATGCATGAAAATGGTACAGATGAATAGATTGAATTTTTCTGATCATTTTTCATATATAAATTATTTCAATCTGAGCTACGGTTGAATTTCTATGAAATTTTGAAGTTTATAACCATTACTACGTCAACATGACAGCAGCATTGCGTCAGTAAGTCAAAGGCGGCTGACCAGGTCAAACCTGACGTGTGGGGTCCACACGTCAGTGTCACAGGTTAAACAGGGGGTTATTTCTGATTTAACTAAAAGATTAAGGTGCCAGGGCCCACTGTTAGTGTCAGCAGGCTAATTAGGTTTAACTAACACTTAACTAAAATTAGCAGGGGCCTGGCCCACTTGTCAGCGAGCCAGGGGAGGTCAAACCCCTGGTCAGCGGGGTCAAACCCGCCGGCGACTCGACGCCGGCGAGGCCAGATGCGACGGAGGGGCTCGGATGTGGTCCTCCGGTGACCAAATGGGTCGCGGAGACCACGGGCGAGGATCCAGGGCTCGTCCGCGTCTTCTAAGGCAAGTGGGAGAGGCGGGGACGACCGGAGCTCGCCGGAATCGAGCTCGAGGTGGTGGCCGAAGCACGGCTCCAGGCGGGATGTGGCTGCAGGGCAAGACAGGGGCTACGGAGTGCCTCGACAGCCTCCTGGCGTTGCACTGAGCATGGTGGTGTGCTCGGGCGCTAGCTACGGTGGCCCTGGCCACGGCGGCGACCTGGCCGGCGGCGAGGCGCTCGCAGTTGCGACGGGAAGCAGGGCTACGGCACATAATCGAGCACGGGGAAGGAGGGGAGATGGAGGAGAGCTCACAGCGGTCTCGATGACGTCAAGCGTGAGTTCGGGGGAGGCCTAGATGAGCTGAATCGATGGCGAGGACCTCCGGGTACCGAGGTCGAAGAAAACACTGGGGACGGCATTGTGGTTCTTCTCCGGTTGCTTGGCTCGGCGTGGATGAAGAGGACGACGATGCAGAGCTCGGGGACTCATCGGCAGGGAGTGGAGTGGCCGGTGGCCATGGCTATGGTGAGCCGCGGCTCTGGTTGTGTGCGGTGGTCGCGTGGGTGAGAGCTGGGGAGGAGGAGACTGAGTGAGAGAGAGAGGGGAAAAGATCCAGGGGGTGCGTGGCGACGTCTGAGCACGAAGAGGAGGAGCCAGGCAGGCAGCTGCGTGCCGGCGTGCACGGCGTCGGGCACTGCTTCCCCTCTGCCTACTGGCAAGAGGAGGAAGACGGCTCTGCCCCTGGTGGGCTGGGCCAGAACAGAAACTGGACGGCCAAAGGCGCTAGGTAAGCCAGGTGAGGTTCCTTTCTCTCTCTCTCTCCTTTTTTTTGTTTTCTATTTTTCTGACATTTGTTTGGTTTAATAAAAATACTAAACCATTTTATTTTCTTATGCCAAATTTTGCAGTGGCTAGTGGTATTATTCCTGAGCTCCTCAACTACTGGCATAATTTTTGGACAATATTTATTATATATAACAATATATATCCAAGCAAATAATTACAGCATTAATTCCAAATGCCCAAAATAAATACTTATGAGCTCCTGAAAATGCTGGTTTGATTTTTATCTCTGTCCAATATTTTTAGAGAGCAACACGAGCATTTTCTTGGACCTTTTTGGAGCAATTTTTTTATTTGGGTCATTTCCAAAATGATTCTGAGGGTTTCACAAATCCCCATTTCAAATTTCAATGAAATTTAAACATGATGCAAACATGAAGGCTAGCCTAGGTCATAACAGAACTAGGGATGTGACAACTCGCCCCCACTTGAAAGAATCTCATCCCGAGATTCAGGGGTCGGCGGAAAGAAAGTGGGGTACTCAAGTCGAAGACGATCTTCACGTTCCCAGGTAGCTTCTCTCTTGGAATGATGAGACGAATGAACCTTGAGAAACTTGATGTTATGACGTCGAGTGACACACTCTGCTTGATCAAGAATGCGAACAGGGTACTCTCGATATGTGAGGTTATCTTGGAGATCAAGCGTTTCGTGGTCCACTCCGCGGATGGGATCCGAGAAGCAACGCCTGAGTTGAGAGACGTGGAAGACATCATGAACTCGAGAAAGATGTGGGGGTAGTTCCAACTGGTAGGCAACCTCTCCTCGTTTAGCGATAATGCGAAAAGGACCAATGTAACGAGGAGCCAACTTGCCCTAGATACCGAAATGATGGGTACCCTTCAAAGGGGTAACCCGAAGGTAAGCTTTGTCGCCAACTTCATAAGCCACTTCCTTATGACTATGGTCATACTGGCTCTTTTGACGAGATTGGGCTATTTTCAAATTCTCACGAATGATGCGAACTTGCTCTTCTGCCTCCTGGATCATATCCGGTCCAAAGAATTGTCTTTCACCGGTTTCTAACCAGTTCAAAGGTGTTCGACATCTTCGTCCATACAGAACCTCAAAAGGAGCTTCTTGAGGCTGGATTGGTAGCTATTGTTATAAGAAAACTCGGCGTAAGGAAGACACTTCTCCCAATCCATACCGAATGAGATAACGCAAGCTCTGAGCATGTCTTCGAGAATTTGGTTGACCCTTTCCACCAGACCACTTGATTGAGGGTGGAAAGCGGCACCGAAGGAAAGATGGGTACCCATGGAAGTTTGGAAACTCTCCTAGAAATGAGAAGTGAAAAGACTACCACTGTCTGAACTGATCTCTAGTGGAACACCATGAAGTGACACTATTCGAGAAATATATAAGTCAGCGAGCTCACTAGCAGTGATACTCTCTCGAATAGGTAGGAAGCGAGCCAGTTTGGAAAGACGATCAATGACTACGAAGATAGCATTATTCCCTTTCTTGGTCCTGGGAAAGCCGGTGATGAAGTTCATACCAACTTTATCCCATTTCCACTCAGTAATAGCTAAAGGCTGAAGGGTGCCAGCAGGCCTTTGATGCTCTGCCTTAACGCGACGACAAACATCGCAGTTAGCAATGAACTGAGCAATTTCTCTCTTCATGCTAGTCCACCAGAACCTCTGGCATAGGTCCTGATACATTTTAGTACTACCAGGATGAATCGTGAGAGGAGATTCATGCGCCTCCTTAAGGATTAATTGCCGAAGATGTTGCTTCTTGGGAACCACCAGGCGATTCCCGAAGAAAACAACACCTCGATTGTCGGTGTCAAAACCGGCAGATCTCGGGTATGGGGTCCCGAACTGTGCGTCTAGGCCGGATGGTAACAGAAGGCAGGGGACACGAAGTTTTACCCAGGTTCGGGCCCTCTCGATGGAGGTAAAACCCTATGTCCTGCTTGATTAATATTGTTGATATGGGTAGTACAAGAGTAGATCTACCACGAGATTAGAGAGGCTAAACCCTAGAAGCTAGCCTATGGTATGATTGTATGTTGTGATTGTTGTCCTATGGACTAAAACCCATCGGTTTATATAGACACCGGAGAGGGTTAGGGTTACACAAGGTCGGTTACAAAGGAGGGGATATCCATATACGTATTGCCTAGCTTGCCTTCCATGCCAAGTAGAGTCCCATCCGGACATGAGACGAAGTCTTCAATCTTGTATCTTCATAGTCTATCAGTTCGGCCAATGGAGATAGTCCGGCTGTCCGGAGACCCCCTAATCCAGGACTCCCTCAGTAGCCCCTCAACCAGGCTTCAATGACGATGAGTCCGGCGCGCAGTATTGTCTTCGGCATTGCAAGGCAGGTTCCTCTCCAAATTTTGCGTACCTGTCTTAATAATGTCCGGTTTCTTGTGAATGTTTGTACTCCTCGGCTTCCACGCCCAATAATGGCCACTTTCCACGTGTCGAGCGAATGTGAAGAGCCAGGGTGTTTTCATATTTACCCCCCTAGCTGTGTGAATGAGCCACCTATTTAAAAAGACGAGGGTTCAGATCCAAATCACACCATCCCCCCTTGGCGAGCCTTCAACGAAGCGCATCCGACAGAGATCCATTCCATCATGGCCGGTCGACACAGCTCCTCCTCTCGCACCCCTAGCTCCAAGCCGGGAGATTGGGAGAGATATTCCATCCCGCACAGCAAATTGGTGATGCTTCGGTCCAAGGGATTTCTTCCCCCAGCGTACCTGGTCCCGGTTCGAGCCGGGCTTGCCACCTAGAATGGCGAGAGCAAGCGGAGATCCGTCCCAATCCCTCCAAGGGAGAGCGGGTATGCCTTGTCCCTTATTTGGTAAGAGGGCTCGGATTCCCAATTCACCCGTTTCTCCGGGGGCTTCTGGATTTCTACGGCCTCCAGTTGCACAACCTTAGCCTGCCTCCCTGCTCCATATCGCGGGATTCATAGCCCTTTGCGAGTTATTTTTGGGCTGTGAGGCTCATTTCGCTCTGTGGAAGAAGCTGTTCTGCCTTGTGCCCCGTTCTAAGAAGGGATCAATATATCAAGTGGGTGGAGCCGAAGTGTGGCGTATTGCCGGGACCGGATACCTGTCCGGGACCCCGAAGAAGACGTCCGAAGACTGGCCTTCAGAATGGTTTTATATAGAAGATGTCCCCCTCCCGGACCCTATTCGGATCGGCCTTCCGGAGTTTGACAACACCCCTTTGAAGAAGCGCCGGAGCTGGCGTCCACGGAGCTCCCTGGAGGAAGATGACAGGGACATTCTTTACCTGATGAGCCGAATAAGTTTTTTAGCTCGATCCGGATTGACCATGATCGAGGTCATGGCCACATGCATCATGCGGGGTGTGCAGCCGCTTCAGTATAGAGGCCACCCCATGTGGTATTTCAACGGGGAGGATGACGCCACCCGCCACGGCCGCAAAGGGCCGGGATCGGCTACCGATCTAATAAAGATCTTATCCACTTTATACAAGGGAGAAGAGGAGGAATTCCTTCGTGTCAACCCGCAGGGCGGATTTTCTATGTACAATCCTCCGAGCTGGGTAAGCGGAGACTTTTTATCACCCATCCATTTCGTATTCCCGTAGTTAAAAATTCATTCTAGCGATTTCATCGCAGGAGCTGGCCAGGCAGTAAAGGAGATAAACAGCCCTCCTCCACAACCCGAGGACCCTGGATGGTCCCTTGACCCGGCCTCCCAGGAGGATCCGGACATATCTGTGGAGCTGATCGATGGGGTATTTTACCAATGGAGTAATGACAACGCCTTGGTGGCCATTACGGCCGATTACCCCGGGCTAGTTCCAGCCTCACAGGTGACTGAGACCGAAGTCCCAGCATTTAAAAAGGTTTTCGTCCTTGCGCTTTTTTGATTGCCGTATAACAGCCGTGTTTTGCAGGGGAGGTCCTCGGGGCAGAAGGCCGAGCCTGTGGGAACTAGCCAACAAGGGGCCGCGAGGCCAGGCAGGCTGAAAAGATCCGTAGTCCGGATTGAGACACCGGCGCAGTGGTACGGCACGCCTTCTTTATTACAAGATATTATTTTCAGAGGCATATTAACACCCATGCCTTTTTTCCAGGAAAAAGAGCGCTCGCCGGACTATACCCGGAGAGGCTACCAATCGCGCCTCCACAAGCCAGGCTCCAAGGCCGGATTCAGAGGCGGGAACGAATACAAGGCATGTGCCTGGTGCTCCTCCGACAGAGGATGCGGATAACCTGTCCGCCACCCATTCCGAGGTGGAAAGTGCCATGAACCACAGGTGTCGCCGGACTGTCCTTCGTGATGCTTGTTTCTCCCAAGAGGCATTGGATGCCTTCAACTCGGGAGACGCGCACCTCCATGCCGCTCAAAATGGTCTAGCCAGAGCCATGGAGCAGTATGTAAAAGACATACGGGTGAGAAAATTTGATGATTATATATATCAGTAGCCCCTGAGACTTGAAACAGTTAGGATAACTGATTTAAGGATCATTTGTTATGCAGGTTCTTACAGAAAAGAATACTCAACTGTCCCAGGAGCTGGAAGAGTGCAAAGCCCAACTTCAGGCCGCACTGGCCGCAGCAGGGGAGCCCAAAGAGACCCCCTCTGGTAACATATCCTTCGAATGATAAGTACCATATTAGAATGCGGCGTATATGCCGATCTAACGATAAAATTGCAGATGACGTTGGAGTAAATCCGGATAAGCAACAGCTCATACGCCAGCTAAAGGCTCGTGAGAGCGTGCTTACGAGGGTGAGGCAGGAGAAGAATGATCTCCAAGATGCCAACACCAAGCTGGGTGTGGAACTAAAAGATGTCCGTGCCCAACTGTCGGACTCTGTTAAGGAGAATCGGCGGCTTCGACGCAGCATATTTAGTAAGTGCTTGAACGAACTTTGAAAAAGAGTTCGGCAAGGAAGCTGGCTGATAGAGTTATGTCTGTAGGTATGCTAACAGGTCGTCCTGCCGAGGAGATGCCTGGTTCAACGGGTGATCTTCTTCCCGAGCTCGCACAGTTGCACGAACGAGTTCGGCAGGTGATGCAAGGCGTTGCCCAGGCCTTGTGGCTGTCCATCTCCATACCCAAAGGCCTTGGAGAGCTTGCAGAAAAGCTGAAGGGAGCACGGAGGCGCTTCCGATTATGGAAGATATCGGCCTGCCGTCAAGGCGCCAGGGAAGCCTGGGCAATGGTGAAGACACGGTACACGAAGGCTGACCCGAACCACATGGCTGAAGTCGGACCTGTGGGGCTTGATGGCAGGGAGATCCCTGTGAGTTTAGTGTACGGCCAAGTAGAATTGGCCGCAAAGTATTCCCAACAGGACTGTAGACTAGACAGCCTATTGGATGGTATTGAAGAGTAATTCAACCAGTCAAATTGACTATGTAATTTTAAAGTGACATGTATGATGCCTTCTAGCTGGATTGTAGATCGTTTGTCATGGCGGACCTTTTCGCTTCAACCTCGGGACCCGACAGTCCGGAGTGTATCCGAATACCCTCTCAGTTATGTAAGAACCGGGGCATGCGTGGATACCAGGCGTAGGGGTCATTAGTGCTTTATAAGAAAAGTTCCCAACTAGTTATGTTATATTACATGGGTAGTAAGAAACATCTTCCAGAGAGAATAGTTCCGTTAAGGGTTCCTTTCCCTGGGTAGGCATGCCCTAAAGTGCATGTTCGGACTGCGACAAGAAGCGCAGAAAAAACATCTGGGGGTAGATATGGATAATAAACAAAAGTCATATTTTGTTCACCGACCGAATATTCTCTTAAGAACGCTAGCTTTCGACTTCACCCAGTCTGAGGTACACGTCCGGCTGACCCGGCGGTAACAATCGCAGAGGTGCCCCCCTTATGCCCTAGCCGAATTAACGGGAATGTAGGGCATAAATACAAGAGCCAGGCAACCCAGCTTGGCCAAAACTTAAGTCATATCGATGCATATGATGGTGAAAAAAGGTACATGCAAAAGTATAACACATGTGTTGGGCGTGAGGCCTAGGTAAATAATTTAAGCTTCTGTGAAAGAAGCCCCCAGGTATGAAGAGTGCGGCTAGCGCATCTGTAATGTACGAGTGAGGCACAAGGTGACCCTTGAAGGCCTAGAGAAATAAAAGAAAGTAAAGGGACACAAGACAGATGATGCATATGCAGAAAATGGACAAAGGGAGGGGACTAACATAGAGTCTGGTGCTAAGCGTAGAATCTTCGAAGCCTGGATGCGTTCCATGGGTTCGGCTCGAGTCGAATAGTCGATGCATCCCGCAGTCGGTATGCTCCACCGGTCAGAACTTGGTCGATAATGAAGGGACCTTCCCATTTGGGCTCGAGCTTGTTCTTTTTCTTATCTGGCAGCCGTAGAACTAGTTCGCCAATGTTATAAGTTTTGGCCCGTACTTCTCTGCTTTGGTATCTGCAAGCCTGTTGCTGGTAAAATGCGGAACGGGCTTTGGCTACATCGCGCTCTTCCTCCAGAGTGTCCAGACTGTCCTGCCGATCAAGCTCGGCTTCTCTTTCTTCGTACATGTGCACTCGAGGTGAGTCATGAATTATGTCACAGGGCAGGACTGCCTCTGCGCCGTACACCATAAAAATGGTGTATATCCGGTACTACGATTCGGCGTGGTCCACTGCCCCCAGAGTACGGAGTCGTGCTCCTCTAACTAGTGCGTGTCAGACTCCGTTAAGGAGCGCACTAATCTGGGTTTAATGCCGCTGATTATATGACCATTTGCTCGTTCGACTTGGCCATTGGTTTGTGGGTGATAGACTGAAGCGTAATCGAGCTTGATGCCCATTTTGCTGCACCAGAGTTTTACCTCATCGGCCGTGAAATTCGTGCCGTTATCAGTGATGATGCTGTGGAGGACGTCGTAACGGTGTACAACCTCGGATATGAAATCTATCACCGGTCCGGACTCGGCTTTTTTAACCGGTTTAGCCTCTATCCATTTGGTGAATTTGTCCACCATGACCAATAAGTATTTTTTGGTCCTGGGAAAGCCGGTGATGAAGTTCATACCAACTTTATCCCATTTCCACTCAGTAATAGCTAAAGGCTGAAGGGTGCCAGCAGGCATTTGATGCTCTGCCTTAACGCGACGACAAACATCGCAGTTAGCAATGAACTGAGCAATTTCTCTCTTCATGCTAGTCCACCAGAACCTCTGGCATAGGTCCTGATACATTTTAGTACTACCAGGATGAATCGTGAGAGGAGATTCATGCGCCTCCTTAAGGATTAATTGCCGAAGATGTTGCTTCTTGGGAACCACCAGGCGATTCCCGAAGAAAACAACACCTCGATTGTCGGTGTCAAAACCGGCGGATCTCGGGTAGGGGGTCCCGAACTGTGCGTCTAGGCCGGATGGTAACAGGAGGCAGGGGATACAAAGTTTTACCAGGTTCGTGCCCTCTCGATGGAGGTAAAACCCTACGTCCTGCTTGATTAATATTGATGATATGGGTAGTACAAGAGTAGATCTACCACGAGATCAGAGAGGCTAAACCCTAGAAGCTAGCCTATGGTATGATTGTATGATGTGATTGTTGTCCTATGGACTAAAACCCTTTGGTTTATATAGACACCAGAGAGGGTTAGGGTTACACAAGGTCGGTTAGAAAGGGGGAGATATCCATATACATATTGCCTATCTTGCCTTCCACGCCAAGTAGAGTCCCATCCGGACATGAGACGAAGTCTTCAATCTTGTATCTTCATAGTCTAACAGTCCGGCCAATGGAGATAGTCTGGCTGTCCGGAGACCCCCTAATCTAGGACTCCCTCATCGATCATCTATAGAGAAACTACCAGCAATGCCCTTGGCAATGTTTCTCTTGATCTGGGTAATCCCCGTATCATGCTTCTGGGCTTCTACGATATGATCCACAAGAGTAGGTTTTGCCACCAAGGTAGAAAGGAATCCACGAGGAGCAATGTGAAGGTTAAGCTTACAGAATTCCTCATGGAGAAATGGTTGGCCCTGCTGCAACATAAGATTGTTGCAATAGGACTTACGACTTAGTGCATCAGCCATGACATTCCCCTTGCCTGGGGTGTAGGTAATTCCTAAGTCGTAATCCGAGATCAACTCCAACCAACGTCTTTGCCTAAGGTTCAACTTTGGTTGGGTGAAAATATACTTGAGACTCTGGTGGTCGGTGTAAATCTCGCAACGTTTACCAAGAAGGTAATGTCGCCATGTCTTAAGTGCATAGACTATGGCTGCAAGCTCTAGATCATGTGTAGGATAATTTTCCTCATGTGGATGCAACTGTCGAGATGCATAGGTAATCACATGGCGATCTTGCATAAGAATGCAACCTAGTCCCTGTCGGGAGGCGTCGCAGTAGATAACAAAGTCTTTAGTGAAATCCGGTGGCACAAGTATGGGAGCGGAAGTCAGGCGTCTTTTCAGTTCTTGAAAACTGTGCTCACACTATGGGGACCACTCAAACTTTTTATCTTTCTTGAGAAGTTCCGTGAGAGGTTTGGCCACTTTGGAGAAGTTCTCAACGAAGCGGCGACAATAACTGGCTAGGCCAAGGAAACTCCTAACTTGCTTAACCGTTTCAGGCGGAGTCCAATCAAGAACATCCTGAACTCTCTCGGGATTGACGGCAATGCCCTTGCCAGAGATCACGTGGCCGAGATAGGTCACTTCTGGCAACCAAAATTCACACTTGGAGAACTTGGCATAAAGGCGGTGCTCTCTGAGTTTCTCTAACACAAGTCTAAGATGTTCGGCATGCTCTTCCTCTTTCTTCGAGTAAATAAGAATATCATCGAGGTAAACCATGACGAACTTATCTAAGTACTCCATGAAGATCGAGTTCATCAAGCGAGAGAATGTAGCTGGAGCATTGGTTAGACCAAAGGACATGACAATGTACTCATACTGGCCGTAACGAGTGACAAAAGCCGTCTTAGGAATGTCCCTGTTTCTAATCTTGATTTGATGGTAGCCTAACCTCAAATCCATCTTGGAAAAGACTGAGGATCCAGCGAGCTGATCATACAGATCATTGATCCTGGGGAGCGGATACTTGTTCTTTATCGTGACCAAATTAACGGGACGATAATCTACAACCATTCAGTCTGCACCATCCTTCTTCTTGACAAAGAGGATGGGGCAAGCCCAGGGAGAAGAACTAGGACGGATGAAACCCTTTTGCAAGGATTCATCGAGTTGTTTCTTAAGCTCAACTAGCTCTAAGGGTGCCATCTTGTAAGGTCTCCTAGAGATTGGGGAGGTTCCTGGGATAAGATCTATGACAAACTCTACATCTCTGTCTGGTGGAATACCTGGCAGTTCCTCTGGAAAGACATCCAGAAAGTCACGGACTACCAGGATATCTTCAAGGTCTGGAAGAGGGCTGGCATTAAGAGAATAGAGTTGATGCTTTGCAATTCTAGTGGAGACAGTGACTATCTTGCCAGATGGGTGTGTAAGCTGAACAGACCCGGTGAAACAATCAATCTTGGCATGATGAGCTGTCATCCAGTCCATACCCAAGATGATGTTAATATCTGAAGACTTGAGGGCTACAAGTGATGCAAGGAATACAAGTCTGTCAACAAGGATTTCGTTACCATGGCTTATTCTGGTAGTTTGCCATCTAGACCCTGGAGTTTGGATTTCAAGTGGAGTTGGCATATCACAAAATGACATGTCTTGCAAACGAGCATAGCCTTCAGAGATGAAGGAGTGAGATGCTCTAGTATCGAATAGAACCGGAGTTGGATGACAGTTGACAAGGAGTGTACCAAGAATGACATCCGGATCATCATGAGCGTCTTTAGCTGAGACGTGATGCACACATCCACGTTCAGTGGAAGCTGACTTGACACTAATCATCTTGCATGATGGCTTACCACGACCAACAGACTTCTCAGACGGGGGTGGAGCATAATTGGTTTGAGAGCAGTCACGTGCATAGTGTCCTGGCTCTCCGCATGTGAAACAAGTCCCTGAAGTAGGACGTGGACCCGCATTGACAAGCGGTCTACCAGTAGGCCTGGGTGGAGCATGTAACTGAACTGGGTGAGGCGCCACATAAGAGGGCCTCGGTGAATAACCGGGTGGAAGAGCGGAGTTCGGAATCCAAATCCGGCGCTTCTGCGAAGTAGAACCGGAGGAAGAACCCAAACCACGGGTGTGCTTACGAGACTCCTCGTAAGTGAGTTGAGTTGTCTCTGCATTAATGGCCTTGTTCACAAGAGCCTGGAATGTATTGCAATGATGCAAGTGGAGATCACAATGCAACTTGGGGTTGAGACCCTTCCGGAACCTAGCCTGCTTCTCGGCGTCCGTGGACACCTCTTCTGTAGCATAGCGGGCAAGGTTCTTGAAAGGATCGAGAAGAGGTGTCTAGAGGGGGGGTGATTAGACACTAAGTGCCAAAAGTTGCAGTTTTTAATATTCTTAAGTATAAGTGGAGTTTAAGCACAAGTTTAACAAACACAATACATATCAAGCAAGCATGCAATGAGTATATGAGCAGCGGAAAGTAAAGCATGCAACTTGCAAGAATGTAAAGAGAAGGGTTTGGAGAATTCAAACGCAATCGGAGACACGGATGTTTTTGTCGTGGTTCCGATAGGTGGTGCTATCGTACATCCATGTTGATGGAGACTTCAACCCATGGAGGGTAACGGTTGCGCGAGTCCATGGAGGGCTCCACCCACGAAGGGTCCATGAAGAAGCAACCTTGTCTATTCCATCACGGCCGTCGCCCATGAAGGACTTGCCTCACTAGCGGTAGATCTTCACGAAGTAGGTGATCTCCTTGCCCTTACAAAATCCTTGGTTCAACTCCACAATCTTGTTGGAGGCTCCAAAGTGACACCTAGCCAGTCTAGGAGACACCACTCTCCAAGAAGTAACAAATGGTGTGTTGATGATGAACTCCTTGCTCTTGTGCTTCAAATGATAGTCTCCCCAACACTTAACTCTCTCTCTCTCTCTCTCAGGATTTGGATTTGATGGAAAGAAGATTTGAGTGGAAAGCAACTTGCGGAAGGCTAGAGATGAAGATTCATATGGTTGGAATGGAATATCTTGACCTCAACACAAGTGTAGGTGGTTATCTCTCAGAAAATGTGTATTGGAAGTGTAGGTATGTTCTGATGGATCTCTCCACGAATGAAGAGTGGGTGGAGGGGTATATATAGCCTCCACACAAAATCTAACCGTTACACACAATTTGCCAAACTCGATGGGACCGAATGGTTAAACTCGGTCGGACCGATTCAGCAAACCTGGTGACCGTTAGGATTTTTGGTGGGACTGAGATGCAACTCGGTAGGACCGATATGGTTAGGGTTAGGGCATAATGTAATCTTGGTGTGACCGATTACACAAACTCGGTGGGACCGATTTTGGTAATAAGCTAACCAGAGAGTTGGTCAGGCAAACTCGGTGAGACCGATTACACAAACTCGGTGGGACCAATTTTGATAATAAGCTAACCAGAGGGTTTGCATTGTAATCTCGGTAGTACCGATTGCTCAAACTTAGTGAGACCGATTTTGGTAATGGACATACATAGAGAGATTACAATCCTATCTCGTGAGACGGAGATCCCTATCGGTGAAACCGATTTGCTAGGGTTTGTGGCAGTGGCTATGACATCTGAAACTCGGTGGCGCCGGATATATAGAATCGGTGGGGCCGAGTTTGACTTTTGGTTTAGGTCATATGTGGATGTGGGAAGGTAGTTGAGGGTTTTGGAGCATATCACTAAGCACTTTGAGCAAGCAAGCCATTAAGAAACACCTCATCCCCTCTTGATAGTATTGGCTTTTTCCTATAGACTCAATGTGATCTTGGATCACTAAAATAGAAAATGTAGAGTCTTGATCTTGAAGCTTGAGCCAATCCTTTGTCCTTAGCATCTTGAAAGGGTTCCACATCCTCTAGTCCATGCCACTCCATTGTTGAACTTATCTGAAACATTCTAGGTAAAAGTGTTAGTCCAACAAGAGATATGTTGACATTAATTACCTAAACCACCCAGGGAGCACTTGTGCTTTCAATCTCCCCCTTTTTGGTAATTGATGACAACATACATCAAATCTTTAGATAAAGATATAGAGAATAGCAAGTAAAGCTTTGGAAAGACATGTAACATGCATAGGCTCCCCCTACATGTATGCAATCATGTGAATATTGAATATAGGAGCATGTGAATGCATAAACATGACAGAGTAAGCAATGTGTTACATGTATCTTGGCTATATGCATCAGAGAAAATGATGTGAATGTGAGAAATGTACCTTCATGCTCATGACTCCTTCTTGCAAACAGTATGTACATCAACAATAACTTCTCATTCACATGTCTGTGATGCATATACTTACCTTGTGGTCTTGAGTTGGCTTAGGATGGGATGAACCTGCGCAAACAAGGTTAAATAACACAGATACACCTACTTACCAGAGCAAGCAAGAGAAACCACAAGAGAACCAAGACTGGGATGACATGTAGAGTGAGTACTAAGTACCACATTGGATATAGACATGTCCCCAAAGGTAAAGATATGCAATAAAATCAGAGATTTCCTTCCCTTAGATGTCTTGCTCCCCCTGAATCTGCATGGGATATTGGGAGAAGATAAGGAACAGAAAATCAGAGCAACAAAAAAAAGAAACAACAGAGAGCTTGAGCTAAAGCAAGCAACCAAACATGTCTTTCCCCTCTTAAAGACATGTGACATCTCTCCTCTTAAACACCAAGCATCTGGGGTCTTTGATGATATTACTTTCTCCTAGTTGAGAAACTCTCTCCCCCTGAGTATTCTCTCTTTCTCCCCCTATAGGAAGGATTAAGCTTTGATGTGATCTCTCTCTCCCCCTTTGACATCAACTTCCAAGAAGGGCTCTTCTGGACATGTGATACAAATGGGTTGGTCCTCGAGTCACAGAGCAAAGCAGCATGTCTAATATGATGCTGGTAGAGGACAAGAATCATTGAGTGGAGCTGGAGCAAACAGAAATCAGGAATAAGTGGCAAGTTGGTTTTCCTGTGGTGGAATCGGTGACTCCGATTTGTGTGCTTCGGTTGCACCGAAAGATTTCGGTTGGGCCGAAGAGAACAAACCGGTGTGACCGGGTTCATTAGAGTGAAACCACTTGTCACCTCAGCTCACTAGACAAGTAAGATCTCACAAGGATATGCAAGGAATTTACTGAAAGATTTGCAATGAATTGGATGCATAAAATGCAGAACAAAAAAGGAAATAAAAGAAACTAAAAGTTCTAGATGAAGTTTTTTTTTTCTGAACTTCATCTAGAGATGGTCGGCGACAAAGTCACCTATGTTAGAGTATATTTACTTAGGAGTCAAGTGAGAGCACTTGATCATAGGTCATACTCATCGTTTAAGCTCAAAATGGGGTTACCATTTTTCATTTAAGCCTTTTGATGTATTCACATCTTGTCGAGTTGCTTTGACTCATGACTTGGAGTAAAGCTTCTCTAAGATGGAATAACATACCTTGGGTGGTGGTGTTGATCTTGCTCATGTAGTTGAACTTGTGCGGGTTGCTCAAGGTTGATGTAGTTCATCAAGGGTTGGGAGCACCACTTGGAGTTTGAGTTCATCTACCTACATGGGTTAGCTTTGCAAGGAAGAGCACTTGTGTATCCAAAATGACAATCCTGAGACTCAACATAGAATTTGCCAAAGGATATCTTTGAATGGTTTCGTGCTTCCTTGTCTTCAACCGCCATTGTGTAGAGACTTGGTGATGTAGAGATTTCTAAAGATGTGAGTGAGTTGCAATCTCATAGATTTAGATTCAACCAAGTACCTACACGGGTTAGATAGCATCCAAGGTACAAATATATCCAAGACACATGAATAGCATCATAAGAGAAATATCGAGGATTAGTCATAGGCTCATGCCCCGCATGTATCAAATGGAGTTCCTACTCCAAGTTTGAAGCATCACTGATGTTCAATTCACCTCTCAACCTGCAAAACACTTTCTCATCAAGTGGTTTAGTGAATATATCCGCCAATTGCCTATCGGTGCGAACATGCTTAAGGTTAATGTCCCCTTTTGCAACATGATCTCGAATGAAATGATGACGAACTTCAATATGCTTAGTTCGAGAATGTTGCACGGGATTGTGAGCAATCTTAATAGCACTTTCATTGTCACATAGCAATGGAACATGTTTCACATATATCCCATAATCTTTAAGAGTTTGGGTCATCCAAAGTAATTGAGCACAACATGAACCAGCGGCAATGTATTCCGCTTCGACGGTGGATAAGGATACCGAGTTTTGTTTCTTGGAAGACCAAGACACAAGAGATCTACCAAGGAATTGACAAGTACCCGAAGTGGATTTTCTACCAACCTTGTCTTCGGCATAGTCCGAATTGGATTAGCCAACAAGATCAAAAGAGGACCTCTTAGGATACCAAATGCCAAAATTTGGTGTATGGATTAGGTATCTCACTATCCTTTTCACAGCCTTAAGATGACACTCTTTAGGAGCAGCTTGATATCATGCACACATGCACACACTTAACATAATATAGGGACGAGAGGCACATAGATATAACAATGAATCAATCATAGAGCGATAACCCTTTTGATCAACCGGTTCACCATCTTTGGTCAAATCAAGATGTCCACTAGTAGGCATGGGTGTAGTCATACCTTTGCATTCTTGCATATTGAACTTCTTGAATAAGTCCTTGGTGTACTTAGTTTGAGAGACAAAGGTACCTTCCTTAGTTTGCTTGATTTGCAAACCGAGAAAGAATTTGAGTTCACTCATCATAGACATCTCAAACTTCTCCGACATTAGTTTTCCAAACTTCTCACTAAAATGAGGGTTAGTTGAACCAAATATGATATCATCAACATAAATTTGGCACACAAATAGTTCTCCATTAACCCTTTTAGTAAAAAGAGTAGAATCAATTTTACCAATTTCAAAGCCTTTTTCAATAAGGAACTTGGTCAAGCATTTATACCATGCTCTAGGAGCTTGTTTAAGACCATAAAGGGCTTTATGAAGTTTGTAAACATGATTAGGTTTCTTAGGATTGACGAAGCCGGGAGGTTTCTTAACATAAACTTCCTCCTCAATTTTGCCATTTAGAAAAGCACTTTTAATGTCCATTTGGTACAAGGTGATATCATGGTGATTAGCATAAGCAAGTAAGATGCGAATGGACTCAAGTCTAGCAACGGGAGCATATGTCTCACCATAGTCCATACCTTCAACTTGTGTGTAGCCTTGGGAGACGAGACATGCTTTGTTGCGAACCACTTGTCCATCTTCATCTTGCTTGTTGTGAAATACCCATTTGGTACCAATGATGTTGTGGTTGTTGTCGGGCTTCTCGACCAATGTCCACACTTGATTTCTCTCAAAGTTGTGTAGCTCTTCATGCATAGCGTTTATCCAATCCGGATCCTCCAATGCTTCTTCAACCTTCATAGGTTCAATGCTAGAGATGAATGAGTAATGTTCACAAAAGTTAGCTAAACGAGTTTTAGAGCGAGTGATTCTCCCGGTTTGGATATCATTGTAGATTTTCTCGATGGGATGATCCTTAGCAATTCTTGCTCGAACTCGTGAAAGCTTTTGCTTGGGTCGGGGTGGAACATCCTATTCATCTTGTGCTTCTTCTTGGCCTTCTTCATTGTTGACGTTGTCGTTCTCTTGTCATGGTGGAGAAGGAGGTTGTTGATGCTCATCTTGGTGCGCTTCCTCCTTTTCTTCATCTTGGCGTGTCCCACTTGTGGATGCTTCCGTATCAACTCTTGGTTCACCTTGTCGTGAGGTAGAAGCTTCCACTTGGACGGACGAGGTACTCTCCTTCACTTCCGTTGGACGAATCTTGCCAATGGACAAGTCTTGAATTGCTTCCGAAGGGTCTTTGTCTCCTACATCAATTGGCAATTGCTCTACTTGCGAGCCGTTAGATTCATCAAACTTCACATCTACCGTCTCTTCAACCTTTCGGGTGAAATTGTTGTAGACACGGTAAGTGTGAGAGTTTGAGCCATAACCAAGTAGGAAACCTTCATGAGATTTAGGAGCAAATTTAGAACGACGATGCTTATCAAGAATGTAGAACTTTGATCCGAATACTCGAAAGTATCCAACTTGGGGTTTGTCACCGGTGAGGAGCTCGTATGCCGTCTTGCCGAGTAGCTTGTGAAGATACAAGCGATTTGTTGCATGACAAGCTGTCTCAACCGCTTCCGCCCAAAAGTGCTTTGGCGTTTTGTACTCATCAAGCATCGTTCTTGCCATCTCGGTAAGAGTCCGGTTCTTCCTTTCAACAACTCCATTTTGTTGAGGTGTGTACGTAGACGAGAACTCGTGTGAAATCCCTTCTTCGTCAAGAAAGGTGTCCACATTTGCGTTCTTGAACTCCGTTCCGTTGTCGCTCCAAACCTTCTTGATCTTCACGTCAAACTGATTTTGGGCCTTCCTAGCGAAGTTTTTGAAGATCTTTTGGACCTGCGATTTATCATCAAGAAAGAACACCCATGTAAATCTTGAAAAATCATCAACTATGACTAGACCAAATGAGTTACCACCGAGACTCTTGTAGGCATTTGGACCAAAGAGATCCATGTGAAGTAGCTCGAGTGGTCTTCTTATGGTCATGATGTTCTTCGCGTGGTGACTTCCTCCAACTTGTTTCCCTGCTTGACAAGAACTACAAAGTCTATCCTTGTCAAATATGACATCTTTTATTCCAAGGATATGATCACCTTTAATAAGCTTATCAAGATTTCGCATACCAACATGACCTAGTCTTCTATGCCACAAACAGCCTTTAGAAGATTTGGTAATTAAGCAAGTTCTAGGTTGAGCCTTTTTAGTGAAATCAACAATGTAAAGATCTCCTCTACGTATATCGGTAAAGACCATTTTATGATTGTCTCTACGAAACACTTGGCAATCTACTTCAGTGAATAAGACATTGAAACCGAAATCCGCAAGTCCAGAAACTGGAAATAAATTGTATCCAAGGGATTCAACGAGCATGACATTTTGTATGGAGCTATCATGTGAGATGGCCACCTTACCAAGGCCAACCACCTTACCCTTTGAATTATCACCAAAAGTGACATATTTTCGAGGGCCATTGTTTTCAGCAAGCTCACGGAACATATCTTTATCTCCGGTCATATGATTAGTACATCCACTATCAAGGACCCATTCCTTTCCTCCAGCCATGTAGCCGCGAAGATTTGCCTTAAGACCAAAATGCCTCATTGCATCATCAAGATCATAGTCACTATCATCATCTTCATCATAGTATCCATGTTCAACATCATCTTGTGATTGACCAATTCCTAGAGAGGGTAATTCATTAGATAAAGGATCATCAAAATGGTTACCTTTATGAATTCTAATAGCTTCAGATATGATATCGCTAATGATTCCAACATTTCCTTTAGCAAGCATGAGATTGGTAAGCTCAAATAGACAATCACCAAAGCTAGGATCATTAGAGTTCATCTTACTCAAGGCAACAGACTTACGGAGAATTTCGTCCAAATTTTTCAAGGAATAATCTGGAAATCGTTCCTTAAGAAATCTCCATATGGTGTAGGCACACTTGAGAGTAGGCAAACATCTAATCAAGTTTCTAGGCAAGCCTCTAATGATGAGCTCAACAGTTCTAAGATTGCGAATCATGTCAATATCTTCATCTAGGGTAGGGTGCAAAGGATCAACATGAGGTGCACAAGGGCTAGTAATGTACTTGTTCAAATGATATTCATTGAAAATATCAAGCATTTCATTTTTCCACTCATGAAAATACTCTCCATCAAGAATAGGCACTCTATGTCTAAGACTCCCCAAAGTAGACACATCCATCTTCCTCCAATGGTGTTTAAACCAAGGCAATGGAGACCAATGCTCTGATACCAATTGAAAGGATCGAGAAGAGGTGTCTAGAGGGGGGTGATTAGACACTAAGTGCCAAAAGTTGCAGTTTTTAATATTCTTAAGTTTAAGTGGAGTTTAAGCACAAGTTTTACAAACACAATACATATCAAGCAAGCATGCAATGAGTATATGAGCAACGGAAAGTAAAGCTTGCAACTTGCAAGAATGTAAAGAGAAGGGTTTGGAGAATTCAAACGCAATCGGAGACACGGATGTTTTTGTCGTGGTTCCGATAGGTGGTGCTATCGTACATCCACGTTGATGGAGACTTCAACCCACAGAGGGTAACGGTTGCGCGAGTCCACGGAGGGCTCCACCCACGAAGGGTCCACGAAGAAGCAACCTTGTCTATTCCATCACGGCCGTCGCCCATGAAGGACTTGCCTCACTAGCGGTAGATCTTCATGAAGTAGGCGATCTCCTTGCCCTTACAAAATCCTTGGTTCAACTCCACAATCTTGTTGGAGGCTCCCAAGTGACACCTAGCCAATCTAGGAGACACCACTCTCCAAGAAGTAACAAATGGTGTGTTGATGATGAACTCCTTGCTCTTGTGCTTCAAATGATAGTCTCCCCAACACTCAACTCTCTCTCTCTCTCTCACAGGATTTGGATTTGGTGGAAAGAAGATTTGAGTGGAAAGCAACTTGGGGAAGGCTAGAGATCAAGATTCATATGGTTGGAATGGAATATCTTGACCTCAACACAAGTGTAGGTGGTTCTCTCTCAGAAAATGTGTATTGGAAGTGTAGGTATGTTCTGATGGTTCTCTCCATGAATGAAAAGTGTGTGGAGGGGTATATATAGACTCCACACAAAATCTAACCGTTACACACAATTTGCCAAACTCGGTGGGACCGAATGGTTAAACTCGGTCGGACCGATTCAGCAAACCTGGTGACCGTTAGGATTTTCGGTGGGACTGAGATGCAACTCGGTAGGACCGATATGATTAGGGTTAGGGCATAACGTAATCTCGGTGTCACTGATTACACAAACTCGGTGGGACCGATTTTGGTAATAAGCTAACCAGAGAGTTGGTCAGGCAAACTCGGTGAGACCGATTACACAAACTCGGTGGGACAGATTTTGGTAATAAGCTAACTAGAGGGTTTTCATTGTAATCTCAGTAGTACCGATTGCTCAAACTCGGTGAGACCGATTTTGGTAATGGACATACACAGAGAGATTACAATCCCATCTCGGTGAGACCGAGATCCCTATCGGTGAAACCAATTTGCTAGGGTTTGTGGCAGTGGCTATGACATCTGAAACTCGGTGCCGCCAGATAGATAGAATCGGTGGGGCCGAGTTTGACTTTTGGTTTAGGTCATATGTGGATGTGGGAAGGTAGTTGAGGGTTTTGGAGCATATCACTAAGCACTTTGAGCAAGCAAGCCATTAAGCAACACCTCATCCCCTCTTGATAGTATTGGCTTTTCCTATAGGCTCAATGTGATCTTGGATCACTAAAATAGAAAATGTAGATTCTTGATCTTGAAGCTTGAGCCCATCATTTGTCCTTAGCATCTTGAAAGGGTTCCACATCCTCTAGTCCATGCCACTCCATTGTTGAACTTATCTGAAACATACTAGGCAAAAGTGTTAGTCCAACAAGAGATATGTTGACATTAATTACCAAAACCACCCAGGGAGCACTTGTGCTTTCAGTTCTCAAACTCTCTACTGTAAGCATCAATAGCCATCTTATCCTGGGTGAAACTACAGAACTCTTCTCTCTTGCGGTCAATGAGAGCCTGAGGAATGTGATGCTTGCGAAAAGGCTCAGTGAAATCTCTCCAGGTGGTTATCTGGCCAGCTGGAAGCATAGCCTCATAGTTCTGCCACCAAATATTAGCAGGACCTTCCAGTTGATAAGCAGCATAGGTGACCTTGTCACTTTCAGCTATGTTCGCAGAACGCATCTTGTGAGTGATACTAAGAAGCTAGTCATCTGCATCGAGTGGTTCAATGGAATGATGGAAGGTACTTGGTTTCATACCAATGAAATCATAGATGGTCGCTGACTCTTTGTGCTGATGGGAGGTGTTCTCCTCAATACGTGCTAACAAGCAGTTAGACTCTCGCTTGTTCTTCTCCATCTCTAACATGAACTCTGCCAGCGAAGGCTGGTCGGTAGGATCCTCATCCCTACCATCTTCGTGGTTCTGGCTACGAGCAACAGAATTTCAGTTAACTGACGACATCCTGAAGAACCAACCAAGGAAACAAAGGATGGATTCAGCATCATCATAAGGATGTAGAATATAGTACGAGGAATATACTATCTCTTGAACTCCTAGGATAATTCCGGCAGCATAACGGCAGTAAAATGCTCGAAATGAGACATTTTGTAAAAGATGGGGTAGCACCATACTCAACATCATCACTCAAGGTTCTGAGATATTACTAAACAGACTACACCGGAAGTACTCAAAAACTGGAATATGACTCTGATCAACCAATCCTAAGAGACTACGGAGTAGTAACATGTGATCCTGATAGACGGAAGAGAAAGCCTAGTTCCTTAACCCCGTAGGAAAGATAGGATGACTCAGATCAGAAGGCATGAGGTATAAGGAGTAAAAGAGCCTTACGTTCCCTTCCACAATCAATTCCCCTATATAGCTAAAGAATTTCTAGACTCAACTTCGACCAGGTTGGCTTGGTAATCCTACAGGCAGTCAGGCTCTGATACCAAAGCTGTCAGGACCCCGATTCTAAGTCACACTGATCTAGCATGTAACACCTCATATCACTTTGCGGCCTCACGCATGGTATTCCCACGGGTGTCGCCTTACCATGGCCCGGGACCGTTTGCGCCTTTTGGCTCACGTATATGATAGTGTCGCTAGCATCCATATGACAGAGAACCCGGGCCGACATGACTAGTCGTGAACCCAAAGTGGCACTAACCTATGGGGACAGGCATACATGAATCACCTTCGAGCATGTCTGTCAGCAGCGTGCGAATCCGGGCTGTAGCGCTGGGCTAATAGGACTCCGGATGTCACCGCGTGACATTACCCCGAAGGGACAGACACAGGAACGAAGTGAATCACATGCCGGCCAGTCTAAGTGTTCCGGAGAAGTAGTGCTGGGCTAGCAGGACTCCGGGTAAACCGGGCTGTAGCGGACTACCATGGCTCGGTGGAAGCACTAGACTACATTTCCCCATAAGAGAGGCTACCAAGGATAGACAACTAGCGGCAGGGTCAGATCCGACACATAGCAATACATGTTACACGTACGCATAACATGCAAGTATGTGTTGTACAACATGGCATCACAACATAACGAAAACTCATATAGATAAAGGCCTAGAAGAGCCACATAACGTTAAATACAAACAGGGGTCACATGACCCATCATTCAGAGCATACAAGCAACAGAAGCATTACATGTCTGAGTACAGACAACTACAAAAGAAAAAGGCCGAGAAGCCTAACTATCTACAAGTCCCTCCCAAGGGTACAAGATCGTAGCTGAGGTAACAAGCTACTCGTCGAAGTCCAAGCGGTACTACTAGTGAGACAGATGTCTCACCTACAAAACATAAATAAAGCAAATGTGAGTACAAAGGGACTCAGCAAGACTTACATCAGATCCTATCATACATGCATTTGTATCAAGAAGGTAATGTGGGGTTTAGTTGCAGCAAGCCAGCTTTGACTTAGTGGCTATCCTATTCTACGACAACGAGAAACTTCTTTGAGGTGAGGCAGCGCACACGAGTCCACTAATCACCACATCAATACATACTATGGATTCATCCCCGTCTTTCCACGAGAAGGCCATCCATAGCACTCACACTTGTCTTGAGCATTTTAGAGTATCCACTTTAAGTTGTCTATGTACCACGTAAGCATCCAAGAAGTCGATAACCGAGGACACGGCTATTCGAATAGATCATGATAACCCTGCAGGGGTGTACTTCTTCACACACTCTCTCACCACTTATCACCATATACACGTCATGTATCTCAGCAACCTTCAAGCGGAAGCCTGGCTAGGGTGTCGGCCACGACCTGACTAACCACACAAGACTCTAGTCCAGGTTTATCGCCTATTCAGGTTCCATCCGCAAGGACATCCGGCCGGGGTTTCTCTCACGGATCCAAACGATGTGTACAGGGTTCCTGAGCCCACCATCCGGGTGCCACTCGGTACACTGGGCCACGGTGCCTAGTCTGTCCCAAGTCCACCCTGCCGGGTGCCACTCAGCAGAAAAATAGCACTACCTACAAACACCAGAAACTATTTGCAACTCCTGGACAGAGATCAAGTTGGCTAATAAGTCGAGAGGGGTTGAGTTACCAGAACCCAATGTGTGGTAGTATCTTGTCATTGGATAACATACACAGAACTCAGTTCTTAGGGACGGTTCCAGTGAGACAACCCACCATGTACTCCTACATGGCCTCTCACCGCTACCTTTACCAAAACATGTTCACACGCTTAACTCTCAGCACCAGAACATATCGTAACACTCCAATTCATTCCCGATGAATCAGACCTGACATAAATCTAAGCAATAGTAGGCATGGCATGGTAGGAACACAACATGGCTCAATCAACTCCTACACATGCTAGTGGGTTTTAACTATTTACTGTGGCAATGACAGGTCATGCAGAGGAATGGGTTCAACTACCACAGCATAAAGTAGCAGTTGAATCATTGTTGTCCTAATGCAATAAATGAGAGCAGGAGCGAGAGAGTAGGATTGTATCGGAATGAACAAGGGGGTTTGCTTGCCTGGTAGATCAACAGGGGGCACTGCTCCACTGACAGGTACTCTGGACCGGTCTCCGGAGCAGGACCTATCGAGAAGGAACGGTGTCGAAAATCAAACACAAGCATATGCAAAAATATGATGCATGAACATGGCATGAGTATGTGATGTTGTTTGAGTTAATGCATCTAGCATTTATTTGGTTGAAGTCCATTTGACACAAAACATGTCTAAACTAAGCATATGACATCTTTAATGTGTACAGTAAGCAATGCAAGGCACCATATGCATGATATTACCAACATCAGCATGCCAAGTTAGAGAGAAGACCTCATGGGGTAAATAGGAGTGGTATTCTCCTTCTAAATCCCCCTCATAACAATTATCTTCCTCTTGATTACGATCCGAAATGGGTGGAGGGGGGCTGCCTTTGCGCCCACCATGGAACGACGTCTGCATGAAATTTTACTGCCATGCAAGGCTCGTCTCTTTTGCTCTACATGATCAGTTCCATTGTGTACAATAACTGGCATGCATAGGAATAAAACATAGTGAGATTATGTAGGGAGTGCATGCACAAATCCAGAGTGATGGTAGCAAACTGTGGATAGACCCAAAACCAATGATAGCAGGCAGATAATAGCTTTAGTTAAAAAATATAGATAATGGCTCCTTTAATGTTTGTTTGCACCCAACATGAAACTCATAGTAGACACCGGAGATTAACCAGATAGTAGACAAATAGTACTGATTGCTGCCCCAATATGTACCCCACAACCATTTAAAAACTCAAGTTTCAGCATTAGTTTGGACCTGACTCGGAGTCCGATAGGTGAACACGATGATAATGTAGCATGTCATCATATTAAGCGACGCATAACGTAAGCAGACACAGAAGAGTGCGACCTCTCTTGCGGACCCGTGTAGTCCTCAAGGTCATCTGCTCAGTTGATGATGGTAATGCAGTTGTCGTGGCTGCCAGCGGCGGGGAAGAAGATCTGAGGCGGCGAAAGACAGTCTGGAGAGTGGATCCCTGCTATGGTGAACCCTTCTGTCGTTGGAGCAGGTGAGCTCGGGTGGAACATAGCGCCACAGGAGCAGGACAAACCACACAAGGTTTTCTTTGACACATATCTGTAACAGAAGTAATTGAGTAAGGGCTTGTTTGAATTTGAGGATTCTAACAATGCAGGGATAGGAAATAGACAGGAATAGTATAGGAATGCACGTGCAAAATAGAGAATTTAAAAACACAGGATTTCTGCCAATCTGGGTGTTTGATTCACAACAATTGGAAGATCACAGGATGCAAAAAAGAATGGTGAGATTAAGTCAAACCACAAGAAAATGTACGGTTATAATGCTATTATGCTACTATCTCTTAGTCTTGTGCTTGATGAATAGGAATATGAAAAGGAGGAGAAGTGGAAATTAGAATTCCTACGGTTTTTCTTTCAAGGGGACACTAAAGGAACAAATCCTACAGTTTTCCTTTGCTCCATTCCTTTGCACCAAATTCATGAAAAGTAGTACCATAGGAAAATTTCCAATTCCGATGTTTTTCATTCACTTTTCCTTTCAAGCACTGGTGATTCTAGTAGGCAGGCTGGAGAAAGGAAAATCCTACACTAAAAAATGTTCTTGTGCTACTTCTATTACTTTGGACCCAGGCCACTGCCATACTAGCTCAACTCCCAGGCCCATCGACAAATGCACAGCTCAAATGCGCAGAGAGAAATAATGATGGCGTTCAAGAGAGTCCATCACGGATAGCTAAGTTGCCTGGTACCTCACTGCGTGTCATATAGTAGGATAAAATAATCGTATTTCCTATTACTACGAGTGCTCAGTGGACAATATATATAACATGTAGAGTAAAAAAGAGATGCAACAAGTGTACAACCTCTTTGGTGAAGCCATGTCGAACTCAGCATGATTGGGTTGGCCGGTGAGGATGCTCTAGCTGACTTGGCTATCGAAGGATGGGAAGAAGATCTTAGGCATCTGGAGATGGAGCCCGAGGTACTGCTCTGCTGTGATGGAGGGTTTCGTCGTTGGAGCAGCTCCGGTGAGTTGTACGACGCCAAAGCTGAAGTAGGACAAGAGAGACAACGAACAACATTGACCTGAGTGGAATTCTAATAGCATCTCCAATACATGACGTAAAATACATAAACACAAAGTGCTAGATGTAAAATACATCAGCCGCTCATCTCTGAACTTAACTGTCGAAACTGAATTTAACTGTCGAAACTGAACTTAACTGTCAAAACTAAACTTAACTATCGAAACTGAATTTTGCTCTCAAAACTGAATTTTGCTGTCGAAACTGAACGCACTAGCAAGGTGAGTCTACACGTCGGTTGACTGACTTTTTCTTCTCTGGTCAGCCGATTTTGCAGCCGTTGGATATGAAATCAAGGGCCTGCGGTTCATCTTCAACCTCCACCCCCATGAGCCGGCCAAACAGCAGCCCCCCGCCGCCCGCGGCCGGCGGTGCGCCGTCCCGCCCGCCCCCAAAAAACCCCCCACCCCCGGTCCGCCGCTGCCGCGGCAATCCCTCTAGGCCCCCCCGTGTCGAGCTTTTTCTCCGGCGATCCCCACGCTACCGCCCCGCCAACGCCCCGCCACCACCGGCGACCACCGCCCCCATCCTGAACCCTAAGATAGATAGTGGGGTACCTCTCCAGCGAGCCCCCCTCCCCGCTGCAGCTGGTTCTTCCTTCACCCCGGCGGCATCGGAGTGAAGTGTAGCTAAATTGGAGCAGCATCGCAAGCAAGAGCAAGAGCGAGAGCAGCAGCGCGAGCAAGAGCAATAGCAAGAGCAGACCAGGCAAGGGACCGAGAGCAAGAGCAAAGCAGCAGCGCGAGCGAGAGCTAAAGCAGCACCAGGTCCTACTGATGTGGACGTCGCCGCCGAGGGAGCGACAATGTGGAGGAAGTGGCCAGCGATGCCGCCGTGGATGGAGCCGCGCCATGTCGGCTCGGGACTGAGCGCCGACAGCACCGTGAGATCGAATCAAGAAGAAAATGCGGTTATTAGTGTACAACCTCTTTGGTGGCGCCGATTAGGCCGCAGCTTCATCCGAGGAAATGGTGATGATGATGCTCTTCCGGTGGTGCAGGTGAAGACGGCGGTGTGGGAATGGAGGTGGCGCGAAAGACGAGGGGAACATCGGGGCAGCTCCTTGGAGGTGGAGGACGGTGTGGCTGAACCGGCGGGACGATGAGATCGATGACGGATCCTCATCCGGTACGGTGGATGACGGATGTCAAGGTGTTGCTGTGGACGACGTCGTCGGGGAAGAGGCTCCGGCTGGGTGGCGGATGGAGCAGGGTGTCGGGTTTCGTCATGGGTTTTAGCGGCCTCAGTGTACGAATGGGTGGGCGGATGGGATGGCAGTGGGGAACCATGGCTTAGAGACGTGCTTGTCCGAAATGTGGGGTAAGTTACAAAAGTACCCCCATCGATTTGAGGTGGTTCTTTTGGTTCAGGGGTACAACGGGCATTTCGCGTGTCGGGATTTCACAGGAGGTGGGAGTTTTCACGCGCGTTGTAATTTCGGAATAGCAAGGCGCGGGTTGAGATGGAGGGAGTTGTCGGAGCACAACGAGACAAAGATATATCTTAAATATTTCGGGCTAACAAGGCGCGGGTTGAAGAGGCGGGAGTTTCCCAGCACGATAGACAGAGACGCTAGCTTGAATTTTTGGCATAACAAGGCGCGGCTTGAAATTTCGGAAGAACAAGCTTAACGTGTACCCAAAAAAAAGACAATTTGCACCTCAACACGCACAACACACACACAAACACCATTTAGACTAGAGTAAGGTACACGTGCATTGCACGCATGAGATTTGGCAACCAAATTATGAATAAATACCACATTATAGCATGCAAGATTTGAGTCATATATGCATGATGTAGATGTTCGTTTAATTCTTATAGTTCATTTCATTCAAAATCATCTAGTTTTTATAAGAAAGCTAATCTATTTTAAGATTCATGGAATTGTGCGTCGTAAGACATAAAGTAAAAACAAATAATGGCAAATCATGTAGAAAAACATTTGGACAATTCTGATACAGAAGATTCTAGAACAAATAAGAAGTGCTTGTGTTTTGATGTTTGTGCATTATGCTTAAGTTCAACCATGGAGTCTTCTAGATTATACATGTGGCGAAATCTGGTGGAATCTAGATGATATCCAACGGCCAGTAGTGCTCAAATTTGCCATCTTTGGACCATCAAATGCGCCTCATCCAATGACCATCTTTCAAAGTTAAAGTTACCCGCACACAATATAAAAAAAATATATATATAGGGGTATAGATATAGATATGTGATGCAAAAGCCGCCCATCATCTCCAATTAGAATAGTGTGTCCATGCACGGATGCGATGTGGCCAAATGATGTCTGACATCGGTATCTCAAATTCAAATTAGTCTGACCTTGTTCAATGTCTATACATTACAACATGCTCGTTTCCAAACCACACCGCGCAGATCTCTGTTATATTCATGCATGCATGGGTTTCAAACATCAGGATCTCTTATTCAAATATTTGAATTCAACTTTACATTGATTGTGACCTCACCTATTCAGCTATTGTTTTACACCCACACAGTAGTCTTCTCTTTATAATTGTATCACTAACCTTCACTACAAGAAATGTGTTAATCCATGACAGATTGAAGTTGTCACATATGTGTCCATAATTGTCATGATTGGATGGCCATGACGGACTGAAAATCCATCATGTATATCGTGTCATAATTTGATCACCATGCACTCCTTGACGGATCACCAGATCCGTCATGGATCCATGACGGTTCTCGGCCGTCACATATTATTGTTAGGTAACAGCGTTGACCATACATTCCATGTCATCATCTGACATGGCGGCCAACATGAATCTCACATGGCAGCCCATATGTTTATCAGCCCAAGTAGAATTTTGGCCCACTAATTTTAGTATGACCTGTGTGGTAAATGGGCTAAATAGAATTTTGGCCCATGTAATAATCAGTCCAAATAGGATTTTGACCCACTAATTCTGTTTAGCTCACTAGTTTTTGTCCAAGTCAGCTACCAACTAATTTGGGGTCTATACATATTTTGGGCTCATACATTATTCGTTTTTTGAGTCCATAACTTTATATAGATTTATGCCCATATCATTAAATAAAAGCAAATCACAACATTATCTCAAAAAACATTACAACCAAGAACGAATGAAAAAAAACTCAAATTAAAAACTAAAATTACAAGGACATTTGCAACTAAGGCCACAACTCCCACTCCATCTCAGCCCATCCCTCGCTGGAGATTCTCCACATCCTATCTCTTCATGGTGGACGACACGACTCTGGTGGGTGGTGCTCCTCACTATTTTTAGCTCGATTCGGTGCCACTTCTGTACATTGGATGTGAGGCGTTGGATGGGGATCACGAGAACATGGAGGCACCCATATTGCCCTCGCACCTCGAGCATCTGTACCCATTGCGGATCTCATCGTCGCGGTTTGGCAACCCCACGAACAAACCCGCTTGCGTGATGCAGCGACCTATATCAAGGGAAATCCAGAGGAGGCACGACCTGCATCAAGGGCACTAACGCACATGCACTAGGTCAGCCTTCACGGATTGGATCACGCTGATTGGGAGGGACAGGGCAGAGGAGGGTTGGTGGCGCTTGTTGTAGGGAACGGATCTGACGAAGTCAATCTCCCCTGAGCGTACACTAACGATGCTCCAACCCAACCGCTAGACGCTGGATCTGAGGAAGGAGATGGGCCAGGTGGGAGCACCCGTGGACGTTGTGTGGGGACGAAGGAAGCCCGTGGCCGCGCCGTGATCCACCATTACGGTGGCCTCGGGGATCTCAACAGGATCCGGCCGTGAGAGACAGCGCGGCGGCGCGGTGGCAGTGCGGGCGGCATGGCCGGTTGAGGACTAGCTGGGCACGGCGTGGAGGCGTCGGGAGGGGATGATGTGTGCACGACGACGAGGATCCAGGAGGGAAGGAGAGGCACCAGCGGGCGGGGGCTGGTGGAGGTGGGTACTGGGGAAGTGGGGATGTTTGGGTTCGGGAGGTGTGGGGGCACTAGTGCTCTCTAGAAGAAGACACGAGAAAGAGGTGGGAGCTTGGCTAGCCGTCGGATCTCAGAGGAGCAGACAGTTTGGATCTGCAATCCGTGGGATGGCTTGGTCAGCCAATCAAAACGCGAGTTTTCCCTCACACTGGATTGCCACATCAGCTGGAGCATTCTGTTTCCTTGAGAGAAAAGGAGCAACACCAGGCCATGACAGTTTTGGACAACGCTAAAAAAACAAAGCTAAGCCCGACAACTCATTATATCATCTTCTCCTAGCGGATCATGATGGTTTAGAGAATAAATTATACTATAGTTAGAAAAGAGAGAAGAAGTTCCTCTTTTGATTCCATCCGGATGAAATTAACAAATTATATTCATATTTTTTCAAGTAAATATCAATTAGTTTGTGGAGTCACATATTATGTATATAGTTTTTTAGAGCGAGTGCAAAGCTTTATGTCTATCACACCACACGACCACTAAGAATTGAACTATTCAAATACGCGAGACGTGCATGATATCGGATCCATGGCGCACTATTTTATTCATAAAACTTATATTGTCTGTATATTACCGAAAGGAAACATCTGAATGCTCCTTTATTCAGGCCGGTAGAGTTGTTGTCACACGCCAGTATTTCAACCCAAAAGGACTTGGGGACTGAGTCTCGACTGCATTTTTATTAAAAATTAAAATCTTCATTGTCCAGGAAAATAGATAGGCCATAGGGCTTCATGAAGTTTCTGCACACGTTTGCATCTTGCCGGTCGATGACGGTTTCCATGACGGACTGGGGAAAACCGTCATTGACTATGACGGATTCTCAGAACGTCATCAGAAATCCGTCACAGATTAACATGTTTCTTGTAGTGCTTCTCTCGTGCATGCATGCACACACACCACCAGTCGGCATTATCCATCGCACACATGCAATCTTTTTCTTCAGGTCGGTCTCCCATGAAGGCACACACCAACACACATCCCCCTCTCCATCATATCGGGCATTCTTTATCTCTCATGCGTGCATGCGCAACAATCGATGTTCCTCTATGTATGTGTGTATATAGCTAGGTCTTTCATAGTTTTCCACACAAACCGATCAATCGATATATCCAGTGAGGTCTCACCCTCTTTCCCACGTCCAGATCGATCAATCTATGCCTCTCTATGTAGGATTAACATATATAGCTAATACACCCACATTAATTATGTATCCAATGTCCCCCTCTCATCATCCATGCCTTCCGCTTCATCTCTCAGACGCTTGCACAATGGTGAAGACAGGGGGCAGTAAGGGCCCTGGCCCCCTCCCCCCTAACATCACTATATATCAAGGCTAATATGAATGTGATCATTAGACAATTGCTTCTAAAAATGGTTTAAGTTCATCAATTGACCCTCCTCGTAAAGGATTAGCAATGCTTGGCCCCCTAGCTCATTTATTTTTCATGGCTCTGCCACTGCGCGCATCAGCGCACGTGTTCGCCCTCTCTCTAAATATCGATCTCGCACTTGTGCATTCCTTCATAGTCTCCCTCCACTCGGCCCCTCGCACCATCTTCTAGCCCCCCACCAGATTTTGCCACATGTACAATCTAGCCGACTCCATGGTTGACCTTAAGCATAATGCACAAACCTCAAAACAACACTGGTTCTCCTTTGTTCTAGAATCTTCCCTATCATAACTGCCCAAACTTTTTTCTAGTTGAATTGCCATTATTTGTTTTTACTTTATGCTTTACAACGCACAATTCCATGAATCATAAAATAGATTAAGGGCTTCTTAGATTCAAAGGATTCTCAAAGGAATTTTGGAGGATTCTAATCATTAGGAATTTTTCCTATCTTGGTTGTTTGATTCATAGGATTGTAAACCATAGGAATTTTTCCATATGATTCATTTGCACTAGATTTCATAGGAAACATCCCATCCACTCAAACCTCTTTGAAAGAATTCTGCGTTTTTTCTATGCACAATCAAACACTCGTACAATCCTGTAGGATTCAAGACGACATTCCACTATAATCCCATATTTTTCCTATTCCTGCGTTCTTAGCTTTTTTTATAAAAACTAATTGATTTTGAATGAGATGAACTATAGAATTAAACGAAGGGCTACATCAGGCATATATGACTCAGAGCTTACATGCTATAGTGTGGTATTTATTCATAATTTGGTTGCAAAATCTGATGCGTGCAATGCACGTGTACCTTACTAGTACTTCGAGTATGTGCAAAACACGTAAATTAGAATACCAATGGCACGCTACACAGTGTCTCTCTTACAGTTCATGAAGCCACGTGGCACATGTGTAGGCGTTGTCGCGACCTCCTTGCGTGGATTGATCATAGTGATGTGCTGCTGGTTCCAGAAGAATGTACTTGTCTTCCCTGAGCCATACTGGCGGTACATGCACGAAGCGAAGATGTGCACACACGCCACGCACGCACTCATTCCTCGCACGCACACACGGGTACACGGGCGGACGCAATTTTATACCAAGATCCACCCCATGTGATAATTTGACGTGTGTAAAGTCGTTCACTTCATTGATGGTTAATTAATATAGCGCATGCAAATTGAGTGGACGTGAGGGCGGAAGAAAGACATTATTGCTCCACTGTGCGCATGCGAGTAGTTAAATCGTGGGTTGCTAGTAGTACTTCCATTGGTCTCCTTCGTATTTTGTCCCAATTTTGATAGTAACATAATATTTACGCATTTGAGCAGTGTAGTAGTACTTGAAATTTATGTTCCGCTAAACTCATCGGGAGCCGTTTCGGGCCTCGAAACCAAAGCCATCAATTAATCTTTACCTTGTTCCCATCACATTCGAAAGCCTGCTCACACCTACTAGTAGTACGTACCAAACCTGAACGTGTTCCCACTATGCAGGTATTAGTACTAGTGCTAGTACTTAGGTTATAAAAAGGGGAACTACCTAACCGAAAATCACACTACCTTTCCTCCTCATAAGTGCTTCTTCTTCGTCCGTCGTTGCCATGGCCGGTGAGCAGAGCTCTAGGTCGAGAACTACTCATAACAAGGGAGCGGCAACCAAGGCTGCGGAAAAACAAGAGGGCTCGCCGCCACGCAGTGACCTCAAAAGATCTCTCACGGGCAGGCGATGGCTCCCAGGAGCGCCCTAGCCGCAGAGGCGAACATGCCGAGCCGGCAGAGCTAGAGTCGTTATCCCTCGACGGCATGCCCGATCAACTCAATAAGCAGAAGGAGTTCATACAAGGCTTGATGGAGTTCCTGAAGGAGAGCCTCGAAGACATGCCCACTGAGCTCAATCAGCAGGGGGGGTTGACCGCCGGCTTGGTGATGCTACTGAAGAAGAGCATTGCCTCGGAGAAGAAGGCGACCCGCGAAATCCTGTGACTTCGGGAGGACAATGCGAAGCTCTGCCATGAGATCGACCTGTTGAAGGAGAAGAACGCCGGCTGGAAGAAGCTGCATGAGAATAGTAGTTCCTCGATGAAGATGCTGCAGGCCCTCGCCATGGAACAGAAGGAAGAGTTGGCGAAGCTCCGCATCGAGCACCCGACTGCTGTCAAGGTAGGTAATATGGCCATGGAACAGATGATGAAGGCTCGCATCGAGAAATGCCGCGTCATGGACACAATGATGAAGATGGCGGAGGAGAGGCGCAAGGAGATGGAGGTCGTGGAGGCGATGAAGAAGCAGTTACGACTCCGCGACGAATTAGATCATTTGGGGTGATAATCTTCCTTCTTCTTTTGCTCCTGTGTTTCATCTTTTGCTTCGGCTGTTTCGCCGCACGTGTCACGTTCTCTGTGAGGCATGAATAGAACAATGTTTTTTGAGGGAATGAATAGAACAATATTTTTTGAGGGAATGAATAGAACAATGCTAACAATGAGATGACTAGCAAATTAGATCATTTTTATCGCCATATGGCACTGGGCTGCCGTGTTTCGTGCTCCTCCGTCGCAGTACTACTCTAGTGGAAAACTTGAGTATACCACACAGTTCTTTGCTCCTCCTTGATAAGGTCGTCTGCGCATTTATACAAGCAGTCAAATCACAAGGCCCCGCCTTGCAGCAGTAATGAGCCGTCAAATCACAAAGGTCGTCGCCTCTCGTGAAACCGACCAAGCTAGACTGCCCCGCCCTCTAGCCTTTTAAAAAATGTATACTTTTGTACAACAGTAGTATCGATGAATTGCGCCATGGAGCCAAACTTGATTTGGAGGATAATAAATGCTCATTAACTTGATTTTAGCCTTTTTAGTATTTGGATGCAAGCATGGGTAGGCTAGCATGTTTTAGTCCCAGTACTTTTAGTCATCGGACTAAAACGTATCCAAGCACCCTCTAAGTTTGCTTCATTTAATTAGCTATAGACTCAAAATTGTCTTTTCACCTAGGTACACGCGCTTAGCACCGTTTCTTCCTTGGGTCACCAAACTAGTCTCTCTCTTCTTAATTAACTTGCCACATCAGACTTTATGCTTATGTGGCAAGCTTAAGCACCTGTAGGAGCAAGTAAAAGTAAGTACAATAGTGCGCTTTACATGGCATTTTTGCATATGTGGAGGAAAGAGAGGCAAGGAAAAAGTGGAGAAGTGGGCTCTCGTGCAAGAGCCAGCCTCTACTACATGATGGAGCATTGGGAGAGGCACCTATATGGAGGTGGTCAGGAATCTAGGAGACTCACACGGGTTGTAGCGCCGCAGTTAAAATGATAATGGCAAGTCAAATCACGGGGTCCCACCTGTCCAGCAGTAACTCGCTGCCAAATCACACAGCCCTACGTTTGCAGCAGCCTACTCCCTCGTCTTCTCGTGTCTCTGTCGAACCGACTAGGCGGAACTGCTCCGCCGCCTACCGCGTAGGAAAAGCCCTGCCCTCGACTTTTAAATAGTATACAGTATACTAATTTTGTATCCATGGATTGCACCCGCGCCATGGAGCAAAGCGTCTAGAAAACGGAGGAGAGACAGTGTTCCTGCAATAGAGAAGAGGGAGAGGCGAGACGGTGGTTTTGGAATGGAGATGATGGAGAGGAGAGGAGGTGGTTTTGCAATGGAGAAGAGGGAGAGGAGCATGCGACAGCGATTTAGGATTGGACGAGAGGGCCGGCGCGCTCTGACTGGATCAAAATCAAAATCAATTTGGTGACATGAATTCACATTTTGCTTGTCAAATACAGTACGTGGTCAAACTTTGACCCAAAATATGCGAAACAACAAAAAAATACTTCCAAGACCAGCGCCGCTCTTCCGCTCTTCTCCTCTTAAACCACCGCCGCTCCTCTCCTGTTCCAATCTAAATGCAGCGCCACTCCTCTCCTCTTCCATTTCGAAACCACCGCCCCTCCTCTCCTGTTCCAGTCCAAAATCAGCGTCGCTCCTCTCCCGTTCTTATCCAAAACTAGCGCTGCTCCTCTCCTCTTCCATTCAAAAACCACCGCCGGCGAGTGAAGGTGCTGTGGAGAAGTAGATCGATGGAGGAGTACAACCGATACGTGAGGATCGCAGACGGCGACCCTGTGAAGCTAGCTAGGATGTTGGAGATACAGTCTTGGTTTGACAACAAGGACCAACTAGCGGTGACGGCGACATCCATGGCCAAATATCTGCAATAGAGCGAAAAGGCGGCGATACTCCCGAAGGGAGTCGCGCCGGAGTACATAGAGCTGCTCCTCTGGGCCATGGAGCAAACAGATTCACCGAATCCGATCGCGAGGGAGCGGTGGTGGGAGTATCGATCCCAGATGGAGCATCCACCAGAGATTGAAGGATCGAGCATCTACAGGGTGCCGTTTGTGAGGGTGTCCTGCCAGAGCGAGCCAGTGGAGTCTTCGTCGACCGAACCCAACTTCAAGAGGAGGAAAGCAGTTGGCCTGACGATGCTTCCCCGCCATCGTCTCCCTCGCCGTTCACATCGTCTCACGGGGCGGCTGTCTGCCGCCGAGGAATAGGAGGGGGCTGCCCCCCCCCCCCCCCCCCCAGCCCAATAGTCGGGCAGGTTGTGAATTGTCAGGAGGAGCTTAGGGTTGTCAGTATTTGCAGGTTGTGAATTGTGTTTTCTGTTGTGTATTTTGATAATACTTTCTGATATGAATGTCTTTTGAATTTCAGATTTGCAGTATTGAGCATATGAAGTATTTTATGAATTATAGATATCTATTTTTAGAACTTAAAAAATGTAGTTTGATAGGAGTATAAAAGTGCAGACAATGTGATTCTCAGAGAAGAAACTGCAAGTTTCAGTTTCAGATAATAAACTGCAAGTTCAGTTTCATATAAGAAACTGCAACTTTCAGAGGCAGAGCATTTATATTAACACGGCCTTTTCAAACAGGGTTAACATCATGTTGGAAGTTTTATTCATGGTCGAAAATGGAACTTCCAGCCAGTTAACATCATGCTGATCAACATTCATGCATAGCACATCTTCATATGATGCACAGTCAAAATGCCCACACAATGTCGAGTGTGCGAAACACAGAGAAAACGAGGGACGGAGTTTTGGCAAGTGTTGGACGTGGTTTTGGGCTGCCCCGTCTAGGCTTTCATTTTTAACATGCGCAGCCCACGTCCTCGGATGGGAGGTCCATAGGCATGTTTGTATTTTCTTAGGGCCGTCATGTATCGACCGTCCTATGGACCTCCCATCCGAGGTTTTATTTTTGGCAGCCCAATTTATGTATTTTTTTGAAGAAAACGCACAGGTCTGTTCTATTTTTGTATAAGAATAGGAACGCCAGGTCCAACTTATGTTTCCCTTCTAACTATATTGTATATATTTAAATTATTTTATATGTTGACTGTTTAGTTCACATAATTGGCAAATAGATGACCGCTCTCGCGATCCCCTTCGCCCCCGCCACCACCTCCACCCTCGCCGCCGCCCCCGCCACTACCTCCACCCTCGTTGCCGCCATAGATCTCGTCGCCACCCCCCGCCTCCTGACTCCGGGCGCTCCTGCTCCCCTCAGCAAGTCCGCTCGCGTGCCCCATGGAGTTGCTGGCCATATCCACAGGGGAATGGCTGGAAGACAGGCAGATGTACAAGATGCATCTCCCACATGTCTATAAAGCCTTCCCGTGGATGCTCTAGCCGCTCGACTCCGTCGCGCCGGCGGTGCTGCGAGAGAATCGAGGGAGGAGATGGAGGGAGCGGGCGATGCGGATCCGCGACGACGCTCTCTCCTGGACCCAGTGCACGCGCGAATGGAGGGAAGCAGAGGAGGAAGCTGCGAGGGAGGAAGCCAAGGAGGGACCGAATCCGTTCTCTCACTCGCGCAGGTATGCTCGGATGTGCAAGGATCATGTGGATTGGGAGCTGCTGAATCTAGCCCTGCGGATCTACTTCGAAGGAGATTTCTCAGAGAAGCACAGGATGCCCCACCCTAGTGAGCCGCCAATTGCATTCGTTCGATGGGCAAAAGGAGAAGTGAATTCAGGAGATCCACGCCGTGCTGCGAGATGGGAATGCTTTACTGGACTCCTGCCCACCAGCACGCCACCGGAACCGGAGCAGGTGGATCCCCTACCTTACCTCTCCCCCAAACCTGCAGAAGATTGAAATTAGGCTTGCAATCTGCTTCAATTGAGCTATCTGGTGGTTATTTCTGCTTTCTAAGAGACAACATCTGGCTGGAGGATGAGAAGGAACCAGGAACTCCGATGAATTTCCCCTATCACAATGGGGGGGAGCGCCGGTTGGGCAGTGGTATGGCCCACCTCCGCCCCAAATGGGGGCAAAATATGGGCAGGCTCCTTTAATTGCACAAGATCAATCTGCTGGTGGTTCTGACTCTCAGATCAGTGGGAATCTCAAGGCAAGAATCAGCAAAAGAAGAGACAGGACATCCAGAAAACTGCTCCTGCCCCTGCTTCGGGCCTTATGGCATACTCTGAGGTGATCTGCTACAACTGTGGGGAACCAGGGCATCATTTGGATAAATGTGTCAAGCCCAAGAGTTGTTTTATCTGCAAAATGGTTACCCATAAAGTTGAGAATTGCCCTATCAGAAGGAAAACCCACAGTTCTGCTAGATATGTTGGAAGTGCTGCTCCAGGGTTATTTCCACCATTGACAGAATTTTCTGTGACACGGAATTAGATAGTTTTTTCCCCTTTCTAGTTGTAGAGCTCTGCCCAGATGTGGTAGTGACCACACTCCTTTGCTCTGGAACTCTGGTCTTAACCAAACTCCAAAGAGCAATAGTTTCAAATTTGAAAAGTGGTGGTTGCCTAGAGAAGATTTTATTGAGCTAGTCAGGAAAATCTGGAATGAGCCTACTGGGAGCAGCTGCCCCCTAGAAAATTGGCAGATCAAAATCAGGAGATTTAGAAGAACTACCAAAGGGTGGAACTCCAATGAGGAAGCTAATCTTAGATGATACAAAAGGCTTCTCCTCCTTGAGTTTGATTCTCTATATATTAAGGCAGAAACCACTGACCTCTCTGAGGCTGAGACTAATAGATTAAACTTTGTCCATGGAGAGCTCAAGAAAATTTGGCTTCAAGAAGAAATCAAAGCCAAACAAAGGTCTAGAGATAGGAACATTAAGGAGGGTGATAGAAATACTGCTTACTTCCATGTAGTAGCTAACCAGAGGAGGAGGAAAACCCTCATTCACTCCCTTGATGGCCCTAATGGCCCTGTTACTGAGGTAGATGAGATGCTGAAAGTGGCTAGTGACTTCTACAAAGACCTGTTTAAGAAAGAAAACCCTTCTGGGTTCTCTCTACAAAACAATTTTTTCTCTGCTTCTGAAAAAGTCTCTCCTGCTGAAAATGAGCTGCTAGAAGCCCCCTTTTCAGAGACAGAGGTGAAGGAAGCCATTTTTAGCTCTTATCCCGATGGGGCTCCTGGTCCTGATGGGATTCCCTTCTTGTTTTACCAACATTTTTGGGACGTGGTGAAAAATGATCTCTTAGATCTTTTCCAAGCCTTTCATAGAGGAGAGTTGGATCCAGCAACTTACTCATGGGGGGGTCTGTTGGGGTTAAGTTAAATAACTGTGAAAGTGATTTTTCCTTGCTGGTAAAGGCAATAGGCAAGATGACCCCATCTCCCCGCTTTTGTTTAATTTAGTAGTGGACGTTCTTACTAAAATGCTGAGCAAAGCTGCTGATCATAGTCTGATTGCAGGGCTCTATCCTGAGGTCTGCCCTGGTGGCATCATCTGCCTTCAATATGCAGATGATACCATCTTTTTATTAGACAATGACTCCAGACATGCTAGCAATCTGAAAATTGTTCTAACCTGGTCTGAACAAGTCTCAGGCATGAGAATCAACTACTCTAAAAGTGAACTCATTCCTATCAACAGGGATGATCAGGAGTTAGCTGACTTCCTCTCTATTCTAGTCTGTAATAAAGGTAACTTCCCCATTAAGTACCTAGGTATCCCTCTCCACTATGATAAACTGAGGAGAGAGGATATCCAACCCCTTCTGGATAAAATCATTAAAAGGATTGCTGGGTGGAGGGGCAAACTTCTCTCTTACAGAGGTAGATTGATCCTCATACAAGCTTGTTTGGCTAGCATTCCAGTGTATCTCCTCTCCTTCTTCAAGTTCCCTAAATGGGCAGTGAACCTCATCAATTCTCAGATGTCTCATTGCTTGTGGAATGATTTTGAGGGAAATATGAAGCTACACCTTGCTAATTGGGCCCTAGTCTATATGAAAAAAGATTTTGGAGGCCTAGCCATACCTAACCTCCAAGAAATTAACATCTGTCTTCTAGGGTCTTGGATTAAAAGATTCTATGAGGAAGACCTGAAACCCTAGAAGCTTCTTATTGCCCATAAATACCTAGGAAATAAACCTAATATTTTTGTCCCTTCCTCCAACCCTAAGACCTCTAGATTCTGGAAAGGATTGAAATCTATTATGCATGCTGTGAAATTTGGCTACAGATGGAACATAGGGGATGGGAGCAGAACCAGGTTCTGGGAAGATACTTGGTTTGGCACATCCCCCCTAGCAGTCCAATTTTGGCCTATTTACTCTGTCTGCAATGAGCTTAACAAAAGTGTCAATGAAGTTTGGGACAGTCAATGCCTAAAACTCTCTTTTAGAAGGAACTTTAGTGATAGTCTCATGGAACAATGGTTCCAGTTGGAGGAAATTGCCAAAAGCATTACCTTTACTGCCGAGCCGAATGCCCTGATTTGGCAGCTAGACAATAAGGGGAAGTATTCCTCCATCTCCCTCTATCATGTTATCAACTTTAGAGGGGTTCAACCCGTGTTTATCCCTGCTGTCTAGATATTGAGAGTTCCCCCTAAAATTCATGTATTTCTCTGGCTTCTCTCCAAAAACAAATTGATGACTAGGGATAACCTTAGGAAGAGACACATCATCAAACCCATTGATTGTGTTTACTTCTTGGAACAAGAGTCTTATTCTCACCTATTTTTTGAATGTATAGTTGCTAAACATATCTGGGCCCACATTGAGGAATATTTCTCTAGTCAGATTGGCTCACCCTTCGAATCTATCGCCAGATTCTAGATTGCTACCAAAAAGTGTTCCGTTTTAAACACTGTTAGCTCAGCTGTCCTTTGGTGCCTCTGGAAATACAAAAATGCTATGATTTTCAATAATACCTCCTGGATTTCCATTCCGCAGGTCTTGAGGTTGATCAGGAACATGGTGAGGAACTGGGCGATTCTCTCCTCCGAATCGGACAAGGACAAGTTGATGAGCTTCATGGAAACCCTAACAAGATCCCTCCAGAAACCGTTGGCGATCACTTGTGGCCGAACAAGGCTCGACCTGCTCTGGGGCTAGACCCGTGGGCTCATCTTAAGATCTCTGATGAAGATGATGGGCACCTGGCGCCGAAAAAGAGGGACATCCACCATGCTAAGCCTTCCAGCCTGGTGTCTCCGCTTGCTTACTGGTCGCCGCAGGCTGACACGGCCCCTCGGCTGAAGACCGTGAAGGCTTCGCTGGACCCTCTATCTGCTCTGCCTTTGGCACCGCTCGGGTGATTTGTGTTATTCAGAGAACTTGTTCATCCACCCCCTAGTTTGTAGCTTTTCTACCTTTGCTTTCGAAATGCTCTTTGAGCTGCTGTATTAGAATATGTTGTGGTTTCGTTCTCAGCAATGGAACCGGGGAGATGCTCCCTGTTTTTCTAAAAAAATTATTTTATATGTTATTATATAAAGCTTGGTAAGACTGTAAATTTAAGGACGAATGTAATAATATCACTTATTATTTAATTATATTTATAACAAAATGCTGAGCCCCTTTTTATTTTTTGATAACATTGATGGGCCAACCCAACATTATAATTAGAATTAGCCTAGCAAAATCGTGTATTTCGAGAAAGTGCAAACGGGCTGTAATTTTTTAGGAAATAAAATAAAGGGGCCGCATGGACGCTACATTATTTGTTCACCCCGCCCAGCTAATGGCTGTAATTCAAAAAAAATATCAAATTGACTGTAAATTCTACCGTGCAAAAAAAAGACTGTAAATTCTGAAAAAAATGGGTTGAATACGTGCCACATTTTTGGAGGCTGAAATGTGGGCCAATAGGTTGAAGCCAATGCAAGTCGTTGTCGATTTAGTCAACAAATGATTCTGACATGTTAGCCGTTGGATTTACATCCAACGACCAGCATCCATCTTCAATCTCTTGTCTTCTTCCTCCAGCGCCGCCGGGACCACCTCCCGCCTCCTGCTGCTAGCAGCTCTACTTAGCACGCTTCGCTATGAAGCGCTACTCCACCGTTGGCCAGGCCATCTCTCCACCCCTCCACACCTCCTGTTCTTCTCCACTGACTGCTGAACCACACCGCACTAGAACCAGTTAACCCTCGTACACCTCTCTGTCTGTGACTCTACTCCCACGTCTTCCCATCTCCGGCTCGTTGCTATTCGGGGCCTCGCCGTCGTCCACCACCTTGGATGCGCTTGGTGCGGCGTGGTCAACGTGGTCAACGAACGACACCATCGGAAGTAGACTGTGCGTGGAGAGGCTGACAGCTGGGTCCACGGCCGCGCACAAGGAAATGCCTCCTTATTACGCGCAAAATAATGATTCCTCCACCTGACATCTGGGACCCACCGGAAGGGCCTCAGTATTTCACGAAATAAAGTGCCCCCCGCTGACATATCAGACCCACCAGCTATCTTCGCACGCAAGGAAGTGCCTCCTTATTACGCACGCAAAAATGAATATTGCCCCTGCCAGCTGGAACCCAGCATAGTGGGAGGCTGACTTGTGGGCCTACCAAGTTGACGGGGACAGAGGGCTTTGTCAACTTAGTCAATATGAACGATTCTAGCTCCTGTTACCGTACGATATTCATCCAACGGCCGTAGTGCTTCTTCAACCTCTGGTCTTCTTGCTCCAGCCGCCCAAACCAGCGCCGGTCGTGCCGCGTGCTCCTGCCTCCCGTGGCTGGCTGTGATGCCACGAAGGCCTCACCGCCCCCTACTACTCCCACCGCTGGCCAGGCCATCCCTCTACTCACCCACATCCCTCTACTCACCCAGTCGTCCCCTTCCTAGTCCTCGCCGTCGTCCACCGCCCTGGTGCTCTCGGCGCGGCATGGTCAACGTGGTCAACGACCGACTTCCATCGGAAGAGTACTGTACGTGGAGAGGCTGACAGCTGGGTCCACGACAGCCGCAAGGAAGTGCCTCCTTATTACGCGGAAAATAATTATTCCTCCACCTGACAGCGGGGACCCACCGGATGGGCCACCAGTATTTTGCGAAAAAACCGTTTCCCCTGACTACTGGGACCCACCGGACGGGCTACCGTATTTCGCGAAAACAACGTTCCTCCCGCTGTCAGCTTGGACCCACCGGAAGTGCCTCCTTATTATGCACAAAAAATGAATACTCCCCCGGCTAGCTGGGACCCACCTTGCTGGGAGACTGACTTGTGGGCCTACTAAGTTGACGGGGACGAAGGGCTTTGTCAACTTAGTCAATATGAACGATTCTAGCTTCAGTGACCGTACGATGGCCATCCAACGGCCGTAGTGCTTCTTCAACCTCTGGTCTTCTTGCTCTAGCCACCCAAAGCAGCACCGGTCGTGCCGCATGCTCCTGCCTCCCGTGGCCGGCTGTGCTGCCGGAGAGGCCTCACCGCCCCCTACTATTCCCACCGCTGGCTAGGCCCTGCGGCGACGGCAGCCTCACACCATAGCCAAACCAGTGAACCCTCGTAGTCCTCTTCGCGCGAGCTTCCACTGCCGCGTCGTCCCCTTCCTAGGCCTCGCCGCCGTCCACCGCCGTGGTGCTCTCTGCGCGGCGTGGTCAACATGGTCAAGGAACAACTTCCATCGGAAGAGTACTGTACGTGGAGAGGCTGACAGCTGGGTCCACGGCCACAGCCCAGTTTTTTTGTGATTTGCCAAGTAAGTCACTTTGTCAGGCCTGTTGGGCTGCAAATCTTTCAAGACGAGGAGAGCTTTCATTCGGCTGGCCGAGAAAATGGCCCATCAGTAATGAGCAATGGGTTGTACATTTTTAAAACACATCAAACCGGCAATTAGTTTCAAATATCTTTTTTCATTTCAAGATTTTAAATTACATTAATTTTTATGCGTGGAGAATTTGTTGGATTTTATATTGATATACATTTATTTTTAAAATCAGTTTGAATGTGAGTCGAAATTTCGGGATTAAAAACAGTTCGGACCGCACCGCAATATGCAAAATTACGTATAATTTTTTAACCGTTGCCACAATATGGGTTGTAATGCTAACAAAAAGAATATGGGCTCCAAAAAAAACCTTAAGAATTAGCAAATGGGCTGTAAATTATTAGAAATAATGGCAGATGGGCCATATGCTGTTTTCCACAGATTTGAGGCTTTCCTAAAAAAAGGTGGACGCACAAGCACTGACTGCTGGATGTCCATCCAACGGCCGTCGTGCTTCTTCAATCTCTGCGCTTCCTGCTCCAGCCGCTCAAACAAGCACCGGCGGGACTGCCTACTCCCTCCTCCTCGTGACCGGCTGTGCTGTCGCGCAGGCCTCACCGCCCGACTGTACTCCCATCGCTGGCCTAGCCATCCCTCTACTCACCCACACCTGCTGTTATTCTCCAGCGACGGCAGATGAACCAGTAAACCCTCGTACAGTCGTACTCCCCTCCGCGTGGGAAACAACTGCCGAGTCTTCCCTGCCTCTGTGTCGTCCCCTTCCTAGGCCTCGCCGTCGTCCACCACCCTGGTGCTCTCAACGCGGCGTGGTCAACATGGTCAAGGAACGACTTCCATCGGACGTGGACTGTACGTGGAGAGGCTGACAGCTGGGTCCACGGCCGCACCAAGGAAGTGCCTCCTTATTACGCGGAAAATAATGATTCCTCCACCTGACAGCTGGGACCCACCAGACGGGCCACTGTATTTCATGAAAAAAACGTTTCCCCCTGACTGCTGGGACCCACCAGCTACATCTTCGCACGCAAGGAATTGCGTCCGGGCAAAAAAAATGATTCGCCCCCTAACTGCTGGGACCAACCAGCTACATCTTCGCAAGCAAGGAAGTGCCTGACAGTCGGGACCCACCTGGTCGAAGCGTGCATAGCATTGTCATTCTGGTCGCGAACGTGTACGTACATACTGGTCGATGTAGAGGCGCGCACGTGTCGTAGTAGAGGCGTGCACGTGTCATAGTAGAGGCGCGCACATAGCATGTACACGTACGTACAGCGGCCAGGGTGCAAGAAAGAAAATACGGCCACGTATGTGTACATACGTGCGGGGTCTCGAACGCCTACTCGCGCATACGTACGGCTAGGGCTCGTGTACATGGCTAGGTCGGAACGGAGAAACAGCGTCGTCATCGTGCTCATGGGGAGGCAACGGAATGCGTCGTGTTCATGGGGAGACAATGGAATGCGTCGTGTTCATCAGGAGGTCTTGGACGGAACATGCGATGGAAACGAGGCCTGGTGTACCGCAGAACGAAGGAAACGGCCTTGTGTTCGACCGGCCACGTTCGAAACGGGATCCTGTTGATCGGGAGGGGTTTGGCGTACCGCAAAATGGAGGAAACGGACCTCCTACAGTCGAAACGGGGGTCCTGTTGATCGGGAGGGGTGTGGCGTATCGCAAAACGGACGAAACGGACTTGTGTTGGAGCGCTACGGTCAAAAGGGGGGTCCTCTTCATCGGGAGGGGTGTGGCGTACCGCAAAATGGGACTCCACAGGATACTGTTCATCTCCACCGTCAACCCCCTCCAGCCTCCACGAGCTACTGTTCATCCACCGTCGACCTCCTCGAGCCTCCACCTGTGACTGTTCATCGACGGGCTCCTGTTCATCCAGCCTCCACCGCGCGCCACTCCACTAGCTACTGTTCAACTAGCCCTTTCCACGGGCTCCTGTTCAACCACCCCACCACGGGCTACTGTTCATCCTGCCCTCCACCGTCTACTGTTCATCCTGCCCTCCACGGGGTGGTCCTGTTCATCCAGCGCTCCACGGGGTCCTGTTCATCCAGCCCCAACCGGCTCGATCGATCAGGGTCCTGTTCATCCAGAGGCAATACCACGGGGTCCTGTTCATCCACCCCCATCAGGAATTGTTCATCCACCCCCCCTCCCGCAACACTCACTGTTCATCCAGAGGCAGCATCGATCAGCTTCAGTTAGCAGCAGTAGCGAAGGAATCGCTCGATCGGGTTCAGTTAACAGCCATCGATCGATCGCTCGGGTTCAGTAACGCGTAGCCTGCAGTGCAATCACTCGGGTTTAGTTAGAGCCCAACGCCTCGCTCGGGTTTAGTTAGAGCCAACGCCTCGCACACACACGCGTACGTGTACGAGAGAAACGCGCATCACTCGGCCCCCGACCTCCCACCGTAACCGGGAACTCCCCGAAATTTTCCTCCCCCTCGCTTCTACCATGGTTTTTTCCGTCATGGACGTCCCAAAGAATGTCATGCAGCTGCGTCTCCAGCCCGCCCAGGACGAAAAGCCCATTTTCTATCATGATTTTTTGTCATAGAAGTAGGAGCCCACCACATCTATGATGATACCGGGTTTTGTCACAATTATCGTCATAGAAGTGTCATATGTATGACAGAAAAAAATTCGTTCGGCCCAAAATGTCACGGATGTGTCTTTTTTTTGTGGTGCTAGCATGAAGAAATTCTTTCAAAAGTTTGCAACACTAGCTTAATGTTCAACACGAGTCATGGAGAAGATAAGAATGTTGCCGATGGGCTCAAGAACAATTTATCAAGATTTCCATATAGATGGAATTCCACAATTTTATGAACAAGGTGATAGCATTGGTCAGAACAAAATATTTGACGGAGTATGCTCGAGGGGAAACCATGAGTAAGACAACATTACGAACATCGTTGGTTCTTATTTGATTTGAGGATAGCCCACGCTCAAATCAAAGTTTTGATAAGACAATAGGTCCAACAACTAATCACAGGGACCAATCGATGAAGATATCATCTTTCTTCAACACACACAAATATATCCCTTGAAATGAACTAAGCTAGGAAAGCTTTTATCTTCCAACTCTCCAAGTTGTTGTTTGGCTTAACCAACTAGCTCAGGGGTATCCAACACGGATTCTTGGAGAATGGGTGGTTTACAAGAACCCAACTTGATCACGAACTTAACATAGCGGTCAGGTAACAACCTGGTAACACTTCCGAGAAGATATTCGGAAAATCACAAATCATCGATATGTTACTAAGCTCGAAAACAATCTTGCTTTTCAAGGAAAGATGATATGATCGAAAGAGCAAGGAATTAATATATCCAAACTCATTGAGCGAAGAGTGCACTAGAAATAAAGACTAGGTAGCATGATTAATCTTACAGTGGTGATAATAACCCACGCGCTAAGGATGAGAATATTTTCCTTTAACTAACAAGCAACGGAGTTGCTAGGAGTATTTATTTCACACATCGCAGTTCACTAGTCGGCATTCTGGTTGTAACCAACACAAATACCGAGGAATGAAGAATGATGGAGAGAAGTATCACTGATTTAAGAATTCATAAGAGGGTGTGCAATTCTCACGGTACTCTTATGATGAAAGAGGGTGATACTCCGAGGTAGAACAGAACAAAAGCTGGATTGGCATTTTGATATGCGGGATACAACTACTTTGACCCAATCCTAGAAATGGATGAGGTACTGGAATTTGTTTCTCCTAGTCATTCCGGAATAGAATGGTTTGACGGACCACAAGAATAATAGGCATCGATGAACGAATGCACGCATACTCTTGACTATCAACTGATAGATGATACGTCTCCAACGTATCTATAATTTTTGATTGCTCCATGCTATATTATCTACTATTTTGGATGTTTATGGGCTTGATTATACACTTTTATATCATTTTTGGGACTAACCTATTAACCCAGAGCCCAGTGCCAGTTTCTGTTTTTTTGCCTATTTTAGGGTTTTGAAGAAAAGGAAAATCAAACGGAGTCCAAATGACCTGAAACTACACGGAACTTATTTTTGGATCAGAAGAAGCCTAGAAGACTTGGAGTCTACGTAAGGGAAGCTTCAAGGAGGCCACGAGGTAGGGGGGCGCCCACCCCCCCTGGGCGCGCCCTCCACCCTCGTGGGCCCCTCGTGGCCCCCCTGACGTACTTCGTCCGCCTATATATCTCCATATACCCTAAAAACATCGAGGAGCACAATAGATCGGGAGTTCCGCCGCCACAAGCCTCCGTAGCCACCGAAAGCCAATCTAGACCCGTTCCGGCACCCTGCCGGAGGGGGCAATCCCTCTCTCCGGTGGCCATCTTCATCATCCCGGTGCTCTCCATGACGAGGAAGGAGTAGTTCTCCCTCGGGGCTGAGGGTATGTACCAGTAGCTATGTGTTTGATCTCTCTCTCTCTCTCATGTTCTTGAGGTGATACGATCTTGATGTATCGCGAGCTTTGCTATTATAGTTGGATCCTACGATGTTTTCTCCCCCCCCTCTACTATCTTGTAATGGATTGAGTTTCCCCTTTGAAGGTATCTTATCGGATTGAGTCTTTAAAGATTTGAGAACACTTAATGTATGTCTTGCTGTGCGTATCTGTGGTGACAATGGGATACCACGTGATTCACTTAATGTATGTTTTGATGATCAACTTGCGGGTTCCTCCCATGAACCTATGCATAGGGGTTGGCACATGTTTTCGTCGTGATTCTCCGGTAGAAACTTTGGGGCACTCTTTGAGATTCTATGTGTTGGTTGAATAGATGAATTTGAGATTGTGTGATGCATATCGTATAATCATACCCACAGATACTTGAGGTGACATTGGAGTATCCAGGTGACATTAGGGTTTTGGTTGATTTGTGTCTTAAGGTGTTATTCTAATACGATCTCTAGGGCTGTTTGTGACACTTATAGGAATAGCCCAACGGTTTGATTGGAAAGAATAACTTTGAGGTGGTTTCGTACCCTACCATAATCTCTTCGTTCGTTCTCCGCTATTAGTGACTTTGGAGTGACTCTTTGTTGCATGTTGAGGGATAGTTATATGATCCAATTATGTTATTATTGTTGGGGGAACTTGCACTAGTGAAAGTATGAACCCTAGGCCTTGTTTCCTATCATTGCAATACTGTTTATGCTCACTTTTATCATTCGTTACCTTGCTGTTTTTATATTTTCAGCTTACAAAAACCTTTATATACTATCCATATTGCACTTGTATCACCATCTCTTCACCGAACTAGTGCACCTATACAATTTACCATTGTATTGGGTGTGTTGGGGACACAAGAGACTCTTTGTTATTTGGTTGCAGGGTTGCTTGAGAGAGACCATCTTCATCCTACGCCTCCTACGGATTGATAAACCTTAGGTCATCCACTTGAGGGAAATTTGCTACTGTCCTACAAACCTCTGCACTTGAAGGCCCAACAACGTCTACAAGAAGAAGGTTGTGTAGTAGACATCAAGCTCTTTTCTGGCGCCATTGCCGGGGAGGTGAGTGCTTGAAGGTATATCTTTAGATCTTGCAATCGAGTCTTTTAGTTTCTTGTTTTATCACTAGTTTAGTTTATATAAGAAAACTATAAAAAAATGGAATTGAGTTTGTCTCATACACTTCACCTTTTTAATATCTTTTGTGAGTATGATGGAAAGGATAACTGTGCTCAAATGCTAGAAGAAGAAATCTATAAAATGTTATGAACTAAATATTTGAATGATGAGCATGATTGAAATGTTGTTAGTATGAATTCCTTGAATATCCATGATGCTAATGATATGCAAAGCCACAAGCTTGGGGAAGCTATGTTTGATGAAGATGATATTTTTTGTCCCCCAAGTTTTGATGAGCAAATTTACTATGATGAAAGCATGCTTCCTATCTATGATGGTTATTGCGATGACACGTATGCTTTAAAGAATAATGATAACCATGAAACTTGTCATCTTGATCTTTATTTTCAATCACATGATAGTTATTTTGTTGAGTTTGCTCCCACTATTATTCATGAGAAGAAATTTGCTTATGTGGAGAGTAATAAAAATTCTATGCTTGTAGATCATGAAAAGAATGCTTTAGGTGCTGGTTATATTGTTGAATTCATTCATGATTCTACTGAAAATTATTATGAGGAATATATGCTTGTAGGAATTGCAATAATATCAAGTTTCCTCTCTATGTGCTTAAAATTTTAAAGTTATGCTTGTTTTACTTTCATATGCAAGTTGATTTTTGTTCCCACAAGTTGTTTTCTCACAAAATCCCTATGCATAGGAAGTGGGTTAGACTTAAATGTTCTAGTCATATTCTTCACGATGCTCTCTTTACGTTACAATTATTATCCTTTATGTGAGCATCATTGAAATCATCATGCCTAGCTAGGGGCGTTAACGATAGCGCTTGTTGGGAGGCAACCCAATTTTATGTTTGTACCTTGCTTTTTGTTCATGTTTAGTAATAAATAATTCATATAGCCTCTATTTATATGTGGTTTTATGCTTTTAATTAGTGTTTGTGCCAAGTAGAACCTTTGGGAAGACTTGGGTGAAGTCTTTATGATCATGCTGTAAAAAACAGAAACTTTAGCGCTCACGAGAATTGCTGCCATTTTTATTTGGAGAGTTCCATTTAGTTAATTCGTTTTGCATATGATTAATAGATAAATTCCTCAGGTCCATAAATTTATTTTAGAATTTTTGGGGTTCCAGAAGTATACGTTTGATCCAGATTACTACAGACTGTTCTGTTTTTGACAGATTCTGTTTTTCGTGTGTTGTTTGCTTATTTTGATGAATCTATGGCTAGTAAAATAGTTTATAAACCATAGAGAAGTTGGAATACATTAGGTTTAACACCAATATAAATAAATAATGAGTTCATTACAGTACCTTGAAGTGGTGATTTATTTTCTTATACTAACGGAGCTCACGAGTTTTCTACTTTAAGTTTTGTGTTGTGAAGTTTTCAAGTTTTGGGTAAAGATTCGATGGATTATGGAATAAGGAGTGGAAAGAGCCTAAGCTTGGGGATGACCAAGGCACCCCAAGGTAATATTCAAGTACAACCAAAAGCCTAAGCTTGGGGATGCCCCGGAAGGCATCCCCTCTTTCGTCTTCTTTCATCGGTAACTTTACTTGGAGCTATATTTTTATTTACCACATGATATGTGTTTTGCTTGGAGCGTCAATTTATTTTGTTAGGATTTTCTTGATGTTATTTAGAACATTGTTTTGCATCTTTTATTTAAATAAAAGTGGCATTGATAGCCTTTACTATGCCTATTTTACAAGTCTTCATGTTGCTGCTTGAAAACAGAAAGTTTACCGCTGTTGCAATAATTCCCTAGAAAATTCAGAATGTGATAAAATGTTGAAACATTTTTCATATTTAGATCTGATAAATTTACTACAGTGGGAATTTTCTTTCATAATTTTTGGAGCTAGGGAAGTATGGATGTTGCTGCATTCTTTACAGACTGTCCTGTTTAGGCAGATTGCTGTTATGTTTGCATTGTCTGCATATGTTTGGTTCTTTAATTATTCTATTTGAGGATAGCACTATTAAATATGCAGAGGCATTTAGTATGCAATGTTGAATAATAATTTTAGTGATTTTCTACAGTAGAGTATGATAAGGTTTTGCCAATGGTTTATATTAACTGATCTCACGAGTCCTTGTTGAGTTTTGTGTGGATGAAGCTTTTGAGATTTAGGGAGACCGTGATATGAGAGGAATTAAGGAGACACAAAAGCTCAATCTTGGGGATGCCCAAGGCATCCCAAGATAATATTTCAAGAAGTCTCAAGCATCTAAGCTTGGGGATGCCCCGGTTGGCATCCCACCTTTCTTCTTCAACAACTATCGGTTAGTTTCGGTTGATCCTAAGTGTTTGCTTCTTCACATGATCTATGCCATTCTTAGAATGCCATTTTCTTTTGCTTTGCTTGCTGTTTGACTAAAATACCAAGATCTGCAATTATTAAATGTTAGAGAGTCTTCACATAGTTGCATAATTATTCGACTACTCATTGATCTTTACTTATATCTTTCGGAGTAGTTTGTTGTTTGCTCTAGTACTTCACTTATATCTTTTAGAGCATGGTGGTAGTTTTATTTTGAAGAAATAGATGAACTCTCATGCTTCACTTAGATTATTTTGAGAGTCTTAAACAGCATGGTAATGTGCTTAATCCTAATATGCTAGGTATTCTAGAATAGTAAAAACTTTCTTATGAGTGTGTTGAATACTAAGAGAAGTTTGATACTTGATGATTGTTTTGAGATATGGAGGTAATAATATCAAAGTCGTGCTAGTTAAGTAGTTGTGAAATTGAGAAATACTTGTGTTGAAGTTTTCAAGTCCCGTAGCATGCACGTATGGTAAACGTTATGTAACAAATTTGAAACATGAGGTGTTATTTGATTGTCCTCCTTATGAGTGGCGGCCGGGGACGAGCGATGGTCTTTTCCTACCAATCTATCCCCCTAGGAGCTTGCGCGTAGTGCCGAGGTTTTTGATGACATGTAGATTTTTGCAATAAGTATGTGAGTTCTTTATGACTAATGTTGAGTCCATGGATTATACGCACTCTCACCCTTCCATCATTGCTAGCCTCTTCGGTACCGTGCATTGCCCTTTCTCACATTGAGAGTTGGCGCAAACTTCGCCGGTGCATCCAAACCCCGTGATATGATACGCTCTTTCACACATAAACCTCCTTATATCTTCCTCAAAACAGCCACCATACCTACCTATTATGGCATTTCCATAGCCATTCCGAGATATATTGCCATGAAACTTTCCACCATCCTGTTTATTATGACACGCATCATCATTGTCATATTGCTTTGCATGATCATGTAGTTGACATCCTATTTGTGGCAAAGCCACCGTTCATAATTCTTTCATACATGTCACTCATGAGTCATTGCATATCCCGGTACACCGCCGGAGGCATTCATATAGACTCATACTTTGTTCTAGTATCGAGTTGTAATCATTGAGTTGTAAATAAATAGAAGTGTGATGATCATCATTTTCTAGAGCATTGTCCCAAGTGAGGAATAAAAAAATAAGAGAAAGGCCATAAAAAAGGAGAAGGCCCCAAAAAAAGAGAAAGGCCATAAAAAAGAGAAGGCCCAAGAAAATGAAAAAATGAGAGAAAAAGAGGGAAGGGACAATGCTACTATCCTTTACCACACTTTTGCTTCAAAGTAGCACCATGATCTTCATGATAGAGAGTCTCTTTTTTTTCACTTTCATATACTAGTGGGACATTTTCATTATAGAACTTGGCTTGTATATTCCAACAATGGGCCTCCTCAAGTGCCCTAGGTCTTCGTGAGCAAGCAAGTTGGATGCACACCCACTTAGTTTCTTTTGTTGAGCTTTCATACATTTATAGATCTAGTGCATCCGTTGCATGGCAATCCCTACTGCTTGCATTAACATCAATCGATGGGCATCTCAATAGCTCATTGATTAGCCTCATTGATGTGAGACTTTCTCCTTTTTGTCTTCTCCACATAACCCCCATCCTCATATTCTATTCCACCCATAGTGCTATATCCATGGCTCGCGCTCATGTATTGCGTGAAGGTTTATGAGTTTGAGATTACTAAAGTATGAAACAATTGCTTGGCTTGTCATCGGGGTTGTGCATGATGAGTGCATTCTTGTGTGACGAAAATGAAACATGACCAAACAATATGATTTTGTAGGGATGAACTTTCTTTGGCCATGTTATTTTAAGAAGACACAATTTCTTAGTTAGTATGCTTGAAGTATTATTATTTTTATGTCAATATGAACTTTTGTCTTGAATCTTTCAGATCTGAATATTCATACCACAATTAAGAAGAATTACATTAAAATTATGCCAAGTAGCACTCCGCATCAAAAATTCTGTTTTTATCATTAACCTACTCGAGGACGAGCAGGAATTAAGCTTGGGGATGCTTGATACGTCCACAACGTATCTATAATTTTTGATTGCTCCATGCTATATTATCTACTGTTTTGGATGCTTATGGGCTTTATTATACACTTTTATATCATTTTTGGGACTAACCTATTAACCCAGAGCCCAATGCCAGTTTCTGGTTTTTGCCTATTTTAGGGTTTCAAAGAAAAGGAAAATCAAACGGAGTCCAAATGACCTGAAACTTCACAGAACTTATTTTTGGATCAGAAGAAGCCCAGAAGACTTGGAGTCTACGTAAGGGAAGCTTCAAGGAGGCCGTGAGGTAGGGGGCGCGCCCTCCACCCTCGTGGGCCCCTCGTGGGCCCCCTGACATACTTCTCCCGCCTATATATCTCCATATACCCTAAAAACATCGAGGAGCACAATAGATCGGGAGTCCCGCCACCAGAAGCCTCTGTAGCCACTGAAAGCCAATCTAGACCCATTCCGGCACCCTGCCGGAGGGGGAAATCCCTCTCCGGTGGCCATCTTCATCATCCCGGTGCTCTCCATGACGAGGACGGAGTAGTTCTCCCTCGTGGCTAAGGGTATGTACCAGTTGCTATGCGTTTGATCTCTCTCTCTCTCTCTCTCTCTCTCTCTCTCGTGTTCTTGAGGTGATACGATCTTGATGTATCGCGAGCTTTGCTATTATAGTTGGATCCTATGATGTTTTCTCCCCCCTCTACTCTCTTGTAATGGATTGAATTTCCCCTTTGAAGTTATCTTATCGGATTGAGTCTTTAAAGATTTGAGAACACTTGATGTATGTCTTGCCGTGCGTATCTGTGGTGACAATGGGATACCACGTGATTCACTTGATGTATGTTTTGGTGATCAACTTGCGGGTTCCTCCCATGAACCTATGCATAGGGGTTGGCACACATTTTCATCGTGATTCTCCGGTAGAAACTTTGGGGCACTCTTTGAGGTTCTATGTGTTGGTTGAATAGATGAATCTGAGATTGTGTGATGCATATCGTATAATCATACCCACGTATACTTGAGGTAACATTGGAGTATCTAGGTGACATTAGGGTTTTGGTTGATTTGTGTCTGAAGGTGTTATTCTAGTACAAACTCTAGGGCTGTTTGTGACACTTATAGGAATAGCCCAACGGATTGATTGGAAAGAATAACTTTGAGGTGGTTTCGTACCCTACCATAATCTCTTCGTTCGTTCTCCACTATTAGTGACTTTGGAGTGACTCTTTGTTGCATGTTGTGGGGTAGTTATATGATCCAATTATGTTATTATTGTTGAGGGAACATGCACTAGCGAAAGTATGAACCCTAGGCCTTGTTTCCTATCATTGCAATACCGTTTATGTTCACTTTTATCATTCGTTACCTTGCTGTTTTTATATTTTCAGATTACAAAAACCTTTATATACTATCCATATTGCACTTGTATCACCATCTCTTCGCCGAACTAGTGCACCTATACAATTTACCATTGTATTGGGTGTGTTGGGGACACAAGAGACTCTTTGTTATTTGGTTGCAGGGTTGCTTGAGAGAGACTATCTTCATCCTACGCCTCCTACGGATTGATAAACCTTAGGTCATCCACTTGAGGGAAATTTGCTACTGTCCTACAAACCTCTGCACTTGGAGGCCCAACAACGTCTACAAGAGGAAGGTTGTGTAGTAGACATCAATAGACGAAGGTTAGAAAACAACTAAAGAGGGACAACACAAAGGAACATATGATTTTCTGAGTTGTGGGTGCATAGATTAGCATGTCGAATGAGTTCAACATATTTCTTCCGGATAACCCATGCAGAAAGGTAGAACTCGCAGAGTCACAACATAGAATCGAGAAATCATCAAGAGAACTCTGGTTGTGATCTTTGGGTTCAACTATGAACTTCTGCCATAAGTAGTTCATGGTATTTGAAAGAGGAAAATACCATGGACCTCGAGGACTATTGAAAATGTTACTAATATCCTAAAGGAACGAGCAAACACTATCAACATGAGGTAAGTAGAGTGAATCTTGGGTTCAAGAACTCAGAAATAGAAGACCTACATACTAAATGGCATCACGGGGTGCTTTCGAGAATAATGGCCGGAATTACCACACTAGTGATACAAAGCATTTCTAGATTACTGAGTGGTTCTCTAAGACGCCTAGGGTCATAATATTGACTTCAACATATAAGTCGAGGCAACGGAGTACCTCAACTCGGCTATTAGTGTGGTTAATCTGGCCCAAAGGAACATCGAGAATGATAAGAAGGGATTTGTAATGCATCAGACTATTTAGAAACCCGGGATGACTCAACAGCATAACGACTGTAAATGCTCCAAAGATTTGAGACATCCGGCAAATTGGTGGCATAACCACTTAACATCACAGTATCAAGGTTCTGAGATCAATTGTCAACACACGGAAGTAGTAGGAACTGAACCGAGGCTTGAATCCATCAATCCTATGAGTCTACAGATTAGTAACACGTGATCCTGATAGAAAGATGAGAAGCCTAGTTCTTAATCCCCGTAGAAAAGAAGAGGATGACTCAGATCAGAAGGGCATAAGATAAAGGAGTGAAAAGAGCCTTACGTTCCCTTCCACAATCAATTCCCTTATATAACTAAAGCATTTCTAGACTCAACTTCGACCAGTTTGGCTTGGTAATCCTACAGGCAGTCAGGCTCTCATACCAAAGCTGTCAGGACCCCGATCCTAAGTCACACCGATCTAGCATGTAACACATCATATCACTTTGTGGCCTCACACACGGTATTCCCACGAGTGCCACCTTACCTGGCCCGGGACCGTTTACGCCTTTTGGCTCATGTATATGATAGTGTCGCTAGCATCCATGTGACAGAGAAGCCGGGCCGACATGACTAGTCATAAACCCAAAGTGGCACTAACTTATAGGGACATGCATACATGACCCAGCAACGAACGTGTCGGTCATCAGCGAATGAATCTGGGCTGTAGCAGCTGGGCTAACAGGACTCCGGAGAATCCGAGCTGTAGTAGGCTAATAGAACTCCAGCAGACACCGCGTGACATTTCCCCTGGGGGACAGACACAAGAACGAAGAAGGACACATGCCGGCTAGCCTAAGTGTTCCGGAGCAGTTGCAAGCTACCATGGCTCAGTGGAAGCACTAGGAGACATTTCTCGGTAAGAGAGGCTACAAAGGATAAACAACTAGGTTGGCAGATCCCACACATACCAAGCATTTCAAATCATGCACACAATATGCTCGATATGTGCAAATACAACATGGCATCACAACAAAACTCTACAACTCAAATTATTTATTCATTAGGCTCCAAAGAGCCAGATATTACAAACATGGGTCTGATGACCCAGCATTTAAGTCACACAAGCAAAAAGCACATGTGAAAGCTTAACTTGTCTGAGTAGAGACAACTACAAATGGAAAAGGCTAAGAAGCCTAACTATCTACAAGACCCTGCCGAGGGCACAAGATCGTAGCTGAGGTAACAAGCTAAAAGTTGAAGTCCACGCGGAACTACTAGCGAGAATGAAGTCTCTCTGCAAAAACATAAATTAGGCAAACGTGAGTACAAATGTACCCAGCAAGACTTACATCATAGCTAAATACATATGCATCGGTATCAACGAAGGGGGTGGTGGAGTTTAACTGCAGCAAGCTAGCTTTGACTCGGTGGCTATCCTAAACTACGACTGCAAGTAACTCTTTTGAGGTGGCGCACATGAGTCCACGTATTCACCATATCAATACACCACTATGGATCCACTCATGTCTCCCTATGAGAATGCCATCCATAGCACTCACGCTTATCTTGCGCATTTTAGAGTATCCACTTTCACTTTTCTATGAACTGTACAGGCAATCCAGAAGTCCTTTACTGCAGACGCGGCTATTCGAATAGATGATGTTAACCCTATAGGGGTGTACTTCTTCACACACGCTCTCTCCACTTACCACCATGTACAAGTTGTGTATCTCGACCTGACTAACTACACAAGTCTCTAGTCCAGGTTTATCGCCTATTCGGGTTCCATCCGCATGGAGATCCGGCCGGGGTGTCACTCACGGCCCCAAACGATGAGAGCAGGGTTCTCGAGGCACCAAATGGGCGTCTCGGTACACCGTGCCTCATGCCTCTACCGCATCATAGCCCACCCCTAGGGCAGCGCTACGCACGGCCCCCAACACATATCCTACAAACACCACAAACTAGTTGCAACTCCTGGACAGAGAACAAGGGTGATTAATAAGTCAAGAGAGTCAATTAAGGATCCCAATGTGTGGTAGTAGTTGTTCATGGATCACAAACACAGAACTCAGTTCCTGAGGACGGTTTCAATGAAATAACCCACCATGTACTCCTACATGGCCTCTCACCGCTACCTTTCCCAAATCGTGTTCACACACTTAGCTCTCAACAGTAGGACATGTTCACAACTTTCCAATTCATCCCCGATGAATCAGACCTGACACAACTCTAAGAAATAACAAGCATGACAAACAAGCATGAATGAGTAGGCACATCAGGGCTCAAACAACTCCTACTCATGCTAGTGGGTTTCATCTATTTACTTTGGCAATGATAGGTCATGTAGAGGAAAGGGGTTCAACTACCGCAGCATGTAACAGTTGATTCGCTGTTGTGCAAATGGAGTAAAAGAGACAGGAGCGAGAAAGTGGGATTGTATCAGAATGAACAAGGGGTTCTGCTTGCCTGGCACTTCTGAAGATAGTATAGTTCTTCATCGGTGTCCTCGATCTCATCATCGGAACCACGTCCACTGAGAGGGGACAAATACCGGCAACAGAGAAGGAACCCAATCAATGCAATGCAACAATATGATGCATGATCATGACATGGCAACATGCTGGTGTTTGGGCTAATGCAACTAGCAACCATTTAAATGAAGTCCATATGAAGCAAGGGTTCATATGCAAACTCCATATTTAGCATTTAAAATGCCATTATCATGTTTCTACTTATACAGTGGATATAAGTTGTTTGAACATGCATTTAAGTAGCATAAATGGATAGATTGCATTTTTCTGATAATTTTTCATATATAAATTAATTCCATTGGAGTTATAGATTATTTTCTATGAATTTTTGAAGTTTAAGTCATTTTCTGGAATTTCCTGAATAAGAATAAATCCAGAAAAATCCATTACCGTGTCAGCATTGCGTCAGCGCTGCATCAGCAGGTCAACTGTGTGGTCCAGGTCAAACCTAACCAGTGGGACCCACTGGTCAGTGACATAGTTAGTTAACTAACTAATTAGGGTTAGTTTAGTTACTAAACTAGGTTTGACCAGGGGCGGGGCCCACATATAAGTGACCCAGGGGGTCAAATCCATGGTCAACTGGGTCAAATCGCCAGCATTTAGCTATCGGCGACAACCGAACGCGGTGAAGGGTGCGGGTTTCACGCTCTAGTGACCAAACGGACGGCGGAGGCCACCTACGTGAAGCCCGGAGCAAACCGCGTCGAGTGGTGGTGGTGGTTGGGCTCGGGGTCGCCGGAAACGATGCTGGCGACGAGTTTGGTGGTTGTCGGAGTTCAGGCGAGCTCGAACTCGACGCTACGAGGAACAGGAAGGTGCAGAGTTAGGTCCTACAAGCCCTACGTGAAGCGGTGAGTGCGTTGGACACGGTAGCGAGGCCGTTCCGTGGCCGGAGCCACGTCGGCGGCGAGCTCAGGAAGTGGTGCGTGTGGGCAAGCTTGGTGTGGTTGCTACGGTGAACGGCAGCGAGAACGAAGAGGGGGAGGAGAGGCAGGAGCTCACGATGGTCACGGCAGAAGGGTCAGCGGGGTCAGGAATGAGCTGGAGCGAGTGGTGCGATGAAGTGGATCTTCGGCGACGGCGAGGTGAAGCGAGGTTGGTGTAGTGGCTCTGAAAGGGGAGAACGAGCGCTCAGGGCTCGATCTGCTCGACGAAGTGGACAGTGGCGGAGCTCCTGGACACGGCAAGGCGACGAGTAGGCGATGGTGGCTGCAGTTACGACGGCGGCACGGTTACGGCGACGTCGGCCATGGGGGGAGAGCGAGGGAGAGGCGTAGGGGGGCGAAAGAGGTATCGGGGAGGTCAAGGCGATGAGCAGGAGATCATCCACACATTCAGCGGGCTCGGCGGCAAGCAGGTGGAGGCGTGGCGAGCTCGGCGCGCGCGGGCGCTCACCTCCCTGCCTGCCTGGCGGGAGGAAGTAGCTGATTGGTTTGGGCCAGCACAGTGCTGGGCCGCCAGGTGGGCTGCCAGGTTGGTTTGCCAGGTAGGTGCTTTTCCTTTTTATTTTCTTGTTTTCTATTATTCTGTAAACTTTAGGGCTTTATTAAAATATACCTATGCACTTACAAAAATCATGAGACTGCTTGTGGCCACTGTTTGGATTATTTCCAACAGCCAACATTTCAGTTCATGAATATTTCAACATTTAAAATAATATATAAAATTTAATTCCCAAATGCAAATAAGGTATGATTTAATTCAGTGACCGAATGTTGTCCTAGAAAAATGAGAACCATTTTTGACAAAGGTTCTAGACCAAGGCAAAGATGATGAACATTTTAGAAGGCATTTCAGGTTCATTGAAAAGGTATTTTAGTAACCCTAGTTCGATTAAGTGGTGCTGGGGGTTTCTGCCATCCCATTTCAAGTTTTTGAGAAATTTTAACATGATGCAACACCAGATGCTAGCTCTACGCATTACCATCACTAGGGATGTGACAATTTCTTCAATACTTTGACAGATAACGTGACATATAGAAGAATATATATATATATATATGAGATCAGGAAAAAAATTGGATCAACTTGTGCACATCCATGATGGGGGCATTCTTGATAAATCCGGACCCTTGACCCCTCGATGACCCTCGACCCTCGACCCCTCAGTGACCCTCGACCCTCTACACTAGTTCACAACCCTCGACCCCTCAGCGACCCTCGACCCTCTACATTAGTTCACGACCCTTGACCGCTTGGCGATCCACGACGCTTTACCCTAGTTCCCGACCCTCGACCCACTCATGTCACATTTGTCTTGTGTCAAAGGATTCAACAAAACCATGTCTTCATCATTAGGTGAAAGTAATAGGCGCATGATGGTACGAAGCCCTCCAAAGTTATTTTGGAATGGAATCCCAGATAGGATAATTCTCTTTTTGGTACGAAGTTCAGCAAGAGCCTTCTGAATATCGCTATTTGGAAGGCCTTTGCTGAAATTCATACCAAAAGGCGGATTATCCTATCCAGGACTCCATTCCAGAATAACTTTGGAGAACTTCTTACCATCATGCCCCGGTTACTTCCGTCTAATGATGAAGCCATGGATTTCTTCAATACTTTGACACAAGGCAACCTCTCCACCCCTCGGCGTTCCTCGACCCTCGACCCCTCGACGACCCTTGACGACCCTCGAACCCTTGGTGACCCTCGACCCCTCAGTGACCCTCGACCCTCTACCCTAGTTCTCAACCCTCGACCCCTTGTCGATCCTCGACTCCCTCGTTCCCTATAAAAATTAAGAAGAGGAAGAAGAAGAAAAGGGGTGAAGAATAAAAAAGGAGAAGAAGAAGGAATATAGGAGAAGAAGAAAAATTAGATTTATTAAATCTATTTTTTCTTCTTCTCCTCTATTCCTTCTTCTTCTTTCTCTTCTTATTTTTTTCTCCTCTTCTTCTCTTTTTTCTCCCCTTTTTTCTCTCCTTCTTTTTCTTCCCTTCTTCCCTTCTTCCTTCTTCCTTCTTCCTAGATACAACTTTTCTAAAAATGTAACTTTTGCCGCTCATGTCAAAGTTATCAGGGAGGGGGTATATCGACCCCCCCTCATGTCGAAGTTATCGGGGAGGGGATATGTCGACCCTCCTCATGTCGAAGTTATCGGAGAGGGGGTATATCGACTCCCCCCTCATGTCGAAGTTATCGGGGAGGGGGTATATCGACCCCCACCCCCTCATAATGCATATATAGCCTCATACATATAAATATAATAAAAAAATAATCTAACAAATTAATATAACAAAAACATGCTTTGAACAAAAAAATTAATCTAATAAATATAATAAAAAACATGCTCTGAACATACATATAGCCACATACATACATTATATACATAAGAACAAAAAATTAATTTAATAGAAAATAAACAGAGCCGGGGCGGCTAGCGACGGCGGCGACGGTGGTGGCGGTGAGGGCGCCGGCGCGCGGGGGCGGGCCGCCGGCAGGGGCTCGGGCGCGGGGCAGGGGCCGGTGCGGCGACAGTGTGCTCGGGGGTAGGGTGGCACGACGACGGGGGCGGGCAATGGCGACAGTGACGATGGGCGTGGGCGACGGCGACGAGGAGCAGGGGCGGCGTGACTAGGCCTGGGCATTCGGTTTAACTGAACCGATCGGTTTGGTTCTTCGGATTCTAAAGAACTTCTGTCCTTTGAATCAACCAACCAATCGGCTCTTAGAAAATGAGGTAACCGATCTTTTTGAGACCCGAACATTCGGTTCGGTCATCGGGTTCAACCGAACACGGCCGAAGTTAACGACAGGAATTATTTTATAGTTTATTTAATTCCATGCCTGCGCGCCGCTGGACATGCGATAGTGCGAAGTGGGAATAGTAGGATGTCTACATGCTAGCTTTATACCTTTGCGCGCACTTCCTTCCTCAGTAGCAAGTCGATGTGGTAATAAAAGAACCGTGAATTTACCGGTGTCCAGTGCCCTATGCAGCACAACTTGTTTTGTATGGGCTAAATGATAGAATGATTTTGGGCCATACTAAACGTGTGGGCCAGTAGACAAAACCAAAGAAGTGAAACAAATGTCTAAAGAGGCTGAGAGCTACATTGTGCTGACTGGGCCAACTAGGCAGGGGCAGCGAGACCACGAAAGAGTCAGTCGTGTTCAGTAAATTCGGGTTTTCAGGTTAATTGGGTGCGACAACCGAATTTACAAAACTAATTTCGGTTCTACAGTTTTAATGACCAAAATAGAAACCTTTTTTTGGTTTCGTTCAATTCGGCTTCGGTCCCGGTTCTTTCAGTTCGGTACATCGGTTCTCAGTTAATATGCCCACCCCTAGGCGCAACGACAGGCGCGGGCGACGACGTGGTCGGGTGCAGGGGCAGCGTGACGATAGGCGCGGGCGATGGCGATGGCGATGACGAGCGCGGGTGACGGCGACGAGGAGCAGGGCGTTTGCGTCGGGGCAGAGGGCGGTGTCGGCGTCGGGGAGAATGAGAAACTACTGAAAATTTCCAAAGTGTTGGCTTATATAGCCAGCCTTTTAGTCCCGGTTGGTGGCACCAACCGGGACCAAAGGGGGGCATTGGTCCTGGTTGGTGCTACGAACCAGGACCAATGCACCCCTTTCGTCCCGGTTGGTGCCACCAACCGGGACCGCAGGTCATGTGCTGGAACTGGCGCAGTGCGGTGGGATGTTTAGTCCCACCTCGCTAGCGGAGAGGGGCTTGGAGTGGTTTATAAGCCCCGCCGAGCCGACTGAGAAGCATATTTCGTATACATAATTTTGGTACTCAAATATAGCATCTATTGTGATATATTCGTCCACTTTCTCCACGATTGATTGAATGTTGCTTGATAATCATAAAAACGATCATTTACTAGTCTTTGGTCTATCTTGCAGAAATGTGTGCAAAGGCAGTAATAATTGTCAAAATTTCATCTATGAGGCTATCGAGAAGAGTGAAGAAGAGACTTGTGAGATGAAAAGAAGTAACCAGGGGGCTAGCTGAAGAAGAGAAGGGATCATCTTGTGCTAAAAGTATAGAAGGAGAAGGGCCAAATCAGAAAATTTCAGATCAGAGAGGGGAAAAAAATCCCTAGCCGCATAATTTGATCCCTCCAGGCCTGGCACATCTCATCTCTCTCCCTCTCCCCATCTTCTCCACCTCCGGCCACCGCCGCGGCCAGGCCGGTTTGGCAGCGCGCCACTAGCACCACTTCATCACCATCCATCCATCCGCATCACCACCTCCCACTAGCCACTCCATCACCCGGCACCCCACACCACCATCACCAGCTCGAGCGCCCTACCAGACTATGGGATCGAGGTTGTCTGGTGTCCCATGCGAGCACGCCATCCACCACTTCCACTCCTCCCTCTCTCTTGTTGCTGCTCCTCCCTCTTGCTTCGTCCTGCTGCTTCTCTTCTTCCCCTCGCCTTCCTCAACTTCTGCTGCTCCCTTCTTCCCCCAAACTTTGCTCTTGCATCTTCCTTCTTCTCCTTGTCCCTACTACAGCTACTGAACCGCTCCTCCTCTAGCTGTGTCTCTACTGCTCGCTGCTCCCCTACTGCTGATCCTTTCCTCAACTCTCTCTGCTGCTCCTCTCATGCTACTGTTGCTTCTCCTCTCAACGCCTCCTACCGCTGCACTTTCTCTCCAACTCCCCTGATGTCCAGCTACTCCTCTTCACCAACTTGCTGCAGTCATCTCTCTCCCTCTCTCTCTCTCTTTCTCCCTCTCTCTATTCTCTAAATTTCTATAATCTTTGAGTAGTGTAATGTTCAGTACTTTGTAATGTTCAGAATTGAGATGTGTAGTACTTATAATATTCAAATTTCATAAGAGCTTGTAACCTGATGATTGTTCAGTTTCGCACCTACAAAATATAGTGCATTTTATTATGTGTTTTGACTAGTTGATGTTAGTTTCTTTTGAAAATATTTGCTAAATTTGATTTGATCTGTGAATTATTGGTCTGCTAGCATATATGTGTGTTCACCTTGTGTACTAGTTCATTGTACTAGTTAACTTCCAGTACTAGTTAACTTTCTATGTGTTTGATTTTCAGTCTCTGTGATAGCTTTGTCTCTGTGACAAATATGTTTGTAATGTGACCCATATCCATTCTGCTATATGTGTTCATGTCCTGTTGTTCCCTTTGTGTTACTGTTTTAGTTTCTCATGCAATTAAAAATAATACCAAAAAGAGAGAGAGTATAATCTGAACCTCCCCCTTGCTTTTTTTCATTTACTTTGTCTATTGATTTTCTAGCACTATCTTAGATAGCTTAGGTTTATTTTCCTGCTATCATTACCCGAATCATGTTACCTAGCTTTAGCCGAGCGTACCCGCTGATCGCCTAGTCCCTGAGGATAACACGACACTCGCAGTTTGATCACCGACCACTTCGAGCTCCTCTCTACTACAGGCTTGCGGGCCTAAATCCACTCCCTATGCCTATGGGCCTACTGGGACTACCACGGGCTTGCATCCTGGCCCAACTAGCGGGTTTCTAGTCGTATGCAGGCCTTGGTGGCCCAGTAGGCGGCATTTTTTATTTTCTTTTCCATTTTTTTGTTTTCTTTTTTGTTTTATTTATTTTATTTTGTTTCTACTTACAGCAAAATAGTTACTAGTTTTCTAGTTATTCTTTTTTGTTGTAGGTAATAAAAATTATAAACTTTCTGTTAGTGCCATTAATTTTCCAATTTGAATAGTTTAAATTTGAATTATTTGAAATTTGTGTGAATCACTAGTTTGTGATTAAATTTACTATAAAAATAGATTTTTGAGTGATTCTTTTTCCTGCTATTTAATATTAATGTGTTTTATCATTATATTCAAAAATAGTTTTTGTTATTTTAGTTTCTAACAAAAAAACTTTATGATAATTCTTTTTGCTATTATAGTTTCTAACAAAAAAGTTCTTTATGAAAATTCTTTTTTCTTATAATGTTTTGAACAGAAAATACTTTGATAATTTTAGATGCATAAATTTTATATAATTTTAGTTTTAATAATACTAGAGGTTTATAAAAGCTTTTTAGTTGATTCCTTTTGCTATTAGAGTTTCATTAAAATTTTCTAGTTCATTTTTTTTTCTATTAGAGTTTCATCAAAGTTTTCTAGTTCATTCTTTTAGTTTATTATTTTTGCTATTAGAGTTTCATAAAAGTTTTCCAGATCATTCTTTTTTATATTAGTTCATTCTTTGAGCTAAATGACCCTGAAATTGAAAAGCACTTCAGATGAACTATAAAGAGGTTCAAAATAGGCATGGTATCATCATTTCACCCACATAGCATGACCTAAAAAGTTCAGAGGGTTACGGCAAAAACTGGAAGCACTTCATGTACAAAATGGGCAATCTCTTTCGAAGTATCAAGGTTTTGGACGAAAACTCATCTGTTACAAAGGGATTTCATTTTTTCGAACTTATTTGAACTCTAGACTTTTTGTGTGTTCAAAACGAACCATTCAAATCCACATCATTAATTTTCAACCCTTTCTGACTTCATTTGTTATTTTTCATGCATTTACTAATTTTTTTGAGCTAAATGACCCTAAAATTGAAAAGCACTTTAGACGAACTCTGAAGATGTTGAAAATTGGCATGGTATCATCATTTCACACACATAGCATGTGCTAAAAAGTTGAGAGGGTTACAACAAAAACTGGCTGCACTTCGTGTACAAAATGGACAATCTCTTTCGAAGTATCAGGGTTTCATACGAAAACTCGTCTGTTACAAAGCGATTTCATTTTTTTGAACTTATTTGAACTCCAGACTTTTTTTGTGTTCAAAATGAACCATTCAAATCCACGTCATAAATTTCCAACCCTTTCTGACTTCATTTGTTATTTTTCATGCATTTACTAATTTTTTTGAGCTAAATGACCCTAAAATTGAAAAGCACTTCAGACGAACTCTAAAGAGGTTGAAAATCTGCATGGTATCATCATTTCAGCCACATAGCACGTGCTAAAAAGTTGAGAGGGTTACGGCAAAAACTGGATACACTTTGTGTACAAAATGGACAATCTATTTCGAAGTATCCGGGTTTCACACGAAAACTCATCTGTTACAAAAGGGATTTCGTTTTTTGAACATATTTGAACTCCAGACTTTTTGTGTGTCAAAATGAACCATTCAAATCCACATCATCAATTTTCAAACCTTTCTGACTTCATTTGTTATTTTTCATGCATTTACTATTTTTTCAGCTAAATGACCCTGAAGTTGAGAAGCACTTTAGATGAACTCTGAAGAGGTTGAAAATTGGCATGGTATCATCATTTCACCCACATAGCATGTGCTAAAAAGTTGAGAGGGTTACGGCAAAAACTGGATGCACTTCGTGTACAAAATGGACAATCTCTTTCGAAGTATCAGGGTTTCGGATGAAAACTCATCTATTACAAAGGGATTTCATTTTTTTGAACTAATTTGAACTCCACACTTTTTGTTTGTTAGGAATGAACCATTCAAATCCACATCATCAATTTTCAACCCTTTCTGGCTTCATTTGTTATTTTTCATGCATCTACTAATTTTTTGAGCTAAATGACCCTGAAATTGAAAAGCACTTCGGATGACTCTGAAGAGGTTGAAAATTGGCATGGTATCATCATTTCTCCAACATAGCATGCGCTAAAAAGTTGAGAGGGTTACAACAAAAACTGGCCGCACTTCGTGTACAAAACGGACAACCTCTTTCGAAGTATCAAGGTTTCGAACAAAAACTCGTCTGTTACAAAGCGATTTCATTTTTTTGAACTTATTTGAACTCCAGACTTTTTGTGTGTTCAAAACAAACCATTCAAATCCACATCATTAATTTTCAACCCTTTCTGACTTCATTTGTTATTTTTCATGCATTTACTAATTTTTTTGAGCTAAATGACCCTAAAATTGAAAAGCACTTCAGACGAACTCTGAAGAGGTTGAAAATTGGCATGGTATCATCATTTCACCCACATAGCATGTTCTAATAAGTTGAGAGGGTTACGGCAAAAACTGGATACACTTCGTGTACAAAATGGACAATCTCTTTCGAAGTATCAGGGTTTCAGACGAAAACTCATCTGTTACAAAAGGGATTTCATTTTTTGAACATATTTGAACTCCAGACTTTTTGTGTGTCAAAATGAACCATTCAAATCCACATCATCAATTTTCAACCCTTTCTGACTTCATTTGTTATTTTTCATGCATTTACTATCTTTTGAGCTAAATGACCCTGAAATTGAAAAGCACTTCAGATGAACTCTGAAGAGGTTGAAAATTGGCATGGTATCATCATTTCACCCATATAGCATGTGCTAATAAGTTGAGAGGGTTACGGCAAAAACTGGATGCACTTCGTGTACAAAATGGACAATCTCTTTCGAAGTATCAGGGTTTCGGACGAAAACTCATCTATTACAAAGGGATTTCATTTTTTTTGAACTTATTTGAACTCCACACTTTTTGTGTGTTAGGAATGAACCATTCAAATCCACATCATCAATTTTCAACCGTTTCTGGCTTCATTTGTTATTTTTCATGCATCTACTAATTTTTTTTGAGCTAAATGACCGTGAAATTGAAAAGCACTTCAGATGAACTCTAAAGAGGTTGAAAATTGGCATGGTATCATCGCTTCACCGACATAGCATGTGCTAAAAAGTTGAGAGGGTTACAACAAAAACTGGCTGCACTTCGTGTACAAAAGGGACAATCTCTTTCGAAGTATCATGTTTTCATACGAAAACTCATCTATTACAAAGCGATTTCATTTTTTTGAACTTATTTGAACTCCAGACTTTTTGTGTGTTCAAAATGAACCATTCAAATCCACGTCATAAATTTCCAACCCTTTCTAACTTCATTTGTTATTTTTCATGCATTTACTAATTTTTTGAGCTAAATGACCCTAAAATTGAAAAGCACTTCAGACGAACTCTAAAGAGGTTGAAAATTTGCATGGTATCATCATTTCAGCCACATAGCACGTGCTAAAAAGTTGAGAGGGTTACGGCAAAAAGTGGATACACTTCGTGTACAAAATGGACAATCTATTTCGAAGTATCCGGGTTTCACACGAAAACTCATCTGTTACAAAAGGGATTTCATTTTTTGAACATATTTGAACTCCAGACTTTTTGTGTGTCAAAATGAACCATTCAAATCCACATCATCAATTTTCAAACCTTTCTGACTTCATTTGTTATTTTTCATGCATTTACTATTTTTTCAGCTAAATGACCCTGAAATTGAAAAGCACTTCAGATGAACTCTGAAGAGGTTGAAAATTGGCATGGTATCATCATTTCACCCACATATCATGTGCTAACAAGTTGAGAGGGTTACGGCAAAAAATGGATGCACTTCGTGTACAAAATGGACAATCTCTTTCGAAGTATCAGAGTTTCGGACGAAAACTCATCTATTACAAAGGGATTTCATTTTTTGAACTTATTTGAACTCCACACTTTTTGTGTGTTAGGAATGAACCATTCAAAGCCACATCATCAATTTTCAACCCTTTCTGGCTTCATTTGTTATTTTTCATGCATCTACTAATTTTTTTGAGCTAAATGACCCTGAAATTGAAAAGCACTTCATATGAACTCTGAAGAGGTTGAAAATTGGCATGGTATCATCATTTGACCGACATAGCATGTGCTAAAAAGTTGAGAGGGTTACAACAAAAACTGGCTGCACTTCGTGTATAAAAGGGACAATCTCTTTCGAAGTATCAGGGTTTCATACGAAAACTCGTCTGTTACGAAGCGATTTCATTTTTTTGAACTCATTTGAACTCTAGACTTTTTGTGTCTTCAAAATGAACCATTCAAATCCACATCATCAATTTCCAACCCTTTCTGACTTCATTTGTTATTTTCATGCATTTACTAATTTTTTTGAGCTAGATGACCATGAAATTGAGAAGCACTTCAGATGAACTCTGAAGAGGTTGAAAATTGGCATGGTATTATCATTTCACCCACATAGCATGTGCTAAGAAGTTGAGAGGGTTACGACAAAAACTGGATGCACTTCGTGTACAAAATGAACAATCTATTTCAAAGTATTAGGGTTTCGCACAAAAACTCATATGTTACAAAGGGATTTCATTTTTTGAACTTATTTGAAGTCCAGACTTTGTGTGTGTTCAAAATGAACCATTCAAAGCCACATCATCAATTTTCAACCCTTTCTGACTTCATTTGTTATTTTTCATGCATTTACTAATTTTTTTGAGCTTAATGACCCTGAAATTGAAAAGCACTTCAGATGAACTCTGAAGAGGTTGAAAATTGGCATGGTATCATCATTTCACTGACATAGCATGTGCTAAAAACTTGAGAGTGTTACAGCAAAAACTAGATGCACTTTGTGTACAAAATGGATAATCTCTTTCGAAGTATCAGGGTTTCATATGGAAATTGGTCTGTTACAAAAGGCATTTCATTTCTTCACATGTAACTGTAGTGATATTCTAGATCAAAGGCATCATCATAATAGTTGTGGACAGAAAGTCTTCACTTTTTCATCGCTTGTGTCCTTTTTTTATTGCGTCGTAACCGTGGATATTCGTCATCGCTTAACAGGGTGCTTGGGTCAGCCTTGACATTGAAGGGAGGAATTTCGTGAAACTTTTCATAATCTTCAGACATGTCTGTCTTGCCCTCCAATCCCATGATATCTCTTTTCCTGAAAGAACTATGTGGCGCTTTGGCTCATCGTATGATGTATTCACTTCCTTATCTTTTCTTTTTGTCGGTTTGGTAGACATGTCCTTCACATAGAAAACCTGCGCCACATCATTGGCTAAGACGAACGGTTCGTCTGTGTACCCAAGAATGTTCAGATCCACTATTGTCATTCCGTACTATGGGTCTACCTGTACCCCCCTCCTGACAGATTGACCCATTTGCACTTAAACAAAGGGACCTTAAAATCATGTCTGTGGTCAAGTTCCCATATGTCCACTATGTAACCATAATATGTGTCCTTTCCCCTATTGGTTGCTGCATCAAAGAGGACACCGCTGTTTTGGTTGGTGCTCTTTTGATCTTGGGCGATCGTGTAAAATGTATTCCCGTTTATCTTGTATCCTTTATAAGTCAATATAGTCGAAGATGCTCCCCTGACAACGAGTACAGCTCATCAGAAACAGTGTTGTCACCTCTGAGATGTGTTTCCAACCAACTGTCGGAAGTCCTGATGTGTTCACATGTAATCTAGTCGTCACACTGCTCCGGGTGTTTGGAGCGCAGACTGTTCTTGTGTTCATCGACATACGGGGTCACCAAGGAAGAGTTCTGTAAAACTATGTAGTGTGCTTGAGACCAAGAATGCCCGTCCTTACATATTATTGAGTCCCCTCCAAGCATGCGTTTTCCAGCCAGTCTCCCCTCATACCACGATTGAGGGAGACCAATCTTCTTAAGGCCAGGAATGAAGTCAACACAAAACCCAATGACATCCTATGTTTGATGGCCCATGGAGATGCTTCCTGTCAGAGTAAGACTTCGTATTCCCACATATAGGGCATGGACAGCACATAAAACCATTCTGATTGTTTTCCTCAGCCCCTTCGAGAAAACTACGCACACCCTTAATGTACTCAGAGGTGTGTCTGTCACCGTACATCCATTGCTGGTTCATCTGCGTGCATTATATATAATTAAGTGTGTTAAAAACCATTACAGAACATCATGAATAGATAAGTGACCAAATTAATAGAAGTTCATCATCACATTAAAACCAAAGTACATACATAGTTCTCATTGAATAACATATAGCTCTCTAGAGCATCTAATTAAACCATAAATTGAAACTATGCAAAATATTTCAATGCAACAACAAATGCGATCATAATCGCAACCAAGGTAACAATTGATCCAACGGCATAATGATACCAAGACTCGGTATGAATGGCATATATTCTAATCTTTCTAATCTTCAAACGCATTGCATCCATCTTGATCTTGTGATCATCGATGACATCCGCAACATGCAACTGCAATATCATCTTCTCCTCCTCAATTTTTTTATTTTTTTCCTTCAAGTAATTGTTTTCTTCTTCAACTAAATTTAACCTCTCGATAATAGGGTCGGTTGGAATTTCCGGTTCACATACCTCCTAGATAAATAAAATCTATGTCACATTGGTCGGCATAATGGTCATAAACAATAAATGAACCAAATAGTTATAAAAGATAATATATACCACATCCGAATCATAGACAGGACGAGGGCCGACGAGGGCGGATACCAAAACCATCGCACTATATAATAACAAGCAATAATAAAAGTAAGAAAATTATACAAGTATCTATCTAATCATACAAGTAAGAATTTTTTATTTTAGAAAGAAGATAAGAACAAGAGGCTCACCACGGTGGTGCCGGCGACGAGATCGGCGTGGGCGATCAACGGCGGTGAAGACGGGGACGGGACTTGACGGACCGCTAAACCTAGACAAATCTCGAGGAAAATGGAGCTTGGAGGTCAAGCTTCGAGAGTAGAAAGCTTAACTAGTGTGGCTCGGGTATTTCATCGAGCGCCTCATGTGCATAGGAGGTGAGCTAGAGCACCACAAAGCTCTCCCCTCGCCGGCCAGAAAAAACAGAGCAGTGTGGAGTGCTCTGCTCGCCGGTGATGGGGTATATATAGGAACCTCATTGGTCCCGGTTCGTGGCTGGAACCGGGACTAAAGGCCCCATTTCTGTCCCAGTTCCAGCCACAAACTGGGACCAATGGATGTGGGCCAGGAGCGAGGACCAATGGTCCCAGTTCGTGCCTGGAACTGGGACAAAAGGTTGCAGACGAACCGAGACCAATGCCCCACGAGGTCCGGCTGGCCACCTGGGCTCACGAACCGGGACGTATGCCTCCATTGGTCCCGATTCGTGACTGAACCGAGACTAATGGGCTGGCCAGGCCTGAACCAAAGCCCTATTTTCGACTAGTGGAAACATAAACCCCAGTTTATGCACTATTCTGTAAGGGACCGAGTGGATCCTAGAGTTTAATGCTATGGTTAGAATTTATTCTTAATACTTTTCTCGTAGTTGCGGATGCTTGCGAGAGGGTTATTCATAAGTAGGAGGTTTGTTCAAGTAAGAACATCACCTAAGCACCAGTCCACCCACATATCAAATTATCAAAGTAGAGAACACAAATCAAACCAACATGATGAAAGTAACTAGATGAAATTCCCGTGTACCCTCAAGAACGCTCTACTTATTATAAGAGACCGTTTTGGCCTGTCCTTTGCCTCAAAAGGATTGCGCTACCTTGCTACATACTTGTTACTATTATCGTTACTTGCTCGTTACACATTATATTGCTATCAAGCTACTCGCTACTTATAGTCTCAGCACTTGCAGACATCACCTTACTAAAAACTACTTGTCATTTCCTTCTGCCCTCGTTGGGTTCGACACTCTTACTTATCGAAAAGAGCTACAATTGATCCCCTATACTTGTGGGTCATCAGTATTTCAAGGGGTATAATTTGAAACATGCCTGGACTCACAAGACATGCTTGTGGGATCTGCCTTACTTCAAAGACCTCCTTTGCCCACACAACATCGACGTGATGCACACTGAGAAGAATATCGCCGAGGCACTTTTTGGTACATTATTCGGCATAGATGGGAAGTCAAAGGATAATACTAAGGCTAGAGACGATCTGGAGGCACTGTGTGATATGACGTTACAAAACATGAATGAACCGAAAGGAAAGCAGAACTGGACGAAGCCAAAGGCATGGTTCAATCTTGGAAGGCCAGCTATGAGTGAAATTATCTTGTGGGTGCAACAACAGTTGATGTTCCCCGATGGGTATGCAGCGAATCTAAAGAGGGGAGCGAGTCTTGCTAAATTGAAGATATTTGGTCTCAAGAGTCATGATTTGCACATATGGATTGAGCGGGTAATGCCGGTGATGTTGCGTGGTTTCATCCCTGAGGATGAATTCCTAGTACTGGCAGAGCTAAGCTATTTCTTCCATGTTCTTTGTGCGAAAGAACTATCGCCTGGCCTGCTAGAAGAAATGGAAGAGTTGGCGCCGGAGTTGATCTGCAAGTTAGAGAAGATCTTTCTGCTGGGCTTCTTTAATCCAATGCAGCACTTGATTTTGCATCTCCCAACTAAGGCAAGATTGGGGGCCCATGAAAAATCGTTGGTGCTACGCAACTGACAGGACATAGAAGACGCTACGAGCAAAATGTAAAAATAAATATAGAATTGAAGCATCGATGGCTGAGGCATTCATATTGAGGAGGCGGCAAACTTCGTGGCAACACACTACGAAGCCAAAAATCTTCATTTTCATAATCCGAAGACTTGGTACAATGCTAAAGACCCTAAAAAGGGTGGATCCAACCTCATCCTATTCAAAGGGGATCTCGCACCCGCTGGTGCTTCTAATTCCTTAACGTTGGATTTCGAAGAATGGCAGATCATTTCGTTGTATATCTTCACCAACCTAACAGAATTGCGGCCGTACATCGAGTAAGTTCTCGGTACATTGTTACACAACTTCTAATTCCTTTGAACTGCTCTTATTCCCGGATATATTTGATACAGTCAATACATCGCCAAATTCTCGTATGGAGCGGTGATCCAAAATGATTCCGTCGAAGAGTATGAGCTTCTGGCAAAGGATGGAGGCAGCTGTCCCGATTTCGTCTCTTGCTTCAAACAAACGGTAATTTCCATTAGACCATTTCATTTCTTTGTCTAATTTGTGGCTAATGTAACAATCCCTTTCGTATTAAACTTGTAGGCTAATTTCGAGTCTATGGACACCAAATTGAGACAAGTCTCTATGGTTTTGACTTTAAGGTCCGTTCATTTGACAAATACGACATCAACGGGTATCTCTTTCGTACCTATGGCAAAGAGCTATCTATTGCCGACCGAAAGTCAACAAATTGTTGTGTCTCTTCTATCGGCGAAGGAGATACTGAGTATTATGGAAGAGTTGAAGCAATTTATGAACTTCAATTCTATGGTGCAAACCCACCAAACGTCGTAGTCTTCAAATGTTATTGGTTCTAGCCGAAGGAGACTAGAAGGAGTCATGGACACTTAGGGGTAGTGGAAATCAAACAAAGAACCCATTTGGATGTTCCCGATGTCTATATTATGGCTCAACAGGCAACGCAAGTTTTCTATCTACCATGGGCCTGTCAAAGTGATCCAAATCTCAATGGCTGGGATGTCGTTTATGACGTGCCGCCACGTGTTAGACCACCTCCCCCCAATGAAGAGGATTATGAACCTCATATTAAACCAGAGACATATGAAGGAGAATTCTTCCAAGAAACACGTCTGTCCAAAAAACGTTTCAAGAACCGCTCTACTTCACCCAGAACATTGAAGTAGATAGCGACAGTGAACCCGACTTCACCCCTAAGCCGGAAAAAAGAAGAGCCTGAACTAGAAGAGGTTACTGCTGCGGATGACCTGTCAATGCTTGACCGATTACATAAAGGTGGCCTTCCACATGATGATGCATTTATTAATGATGATGATGATCATGTCATTACTGATAGTGATGATGATGATGAATTTATTGATCCCGGAGCATTTATAGAACCCGACGACCCAGATTATTATTAGGTATTCAATTTTTTATGTTGTACATGATTTATATAGTTACTTGTATAATTTTCTTACTTTGTATGATTGTTTCTTATACATAGTGCCATGGTCTTGATTTCCGTGCGTGTCGGCCCTCGCCTGCTTTATGATTCGGATGTGGTAAATTCTCTTCTATAACTATTTGTTGCATTTCGCATTTATGACAATTATGGCCATCACGTTGACATAGAGACATTCTAATCTCGGAGGTATGTGAACCGGAATTTGAAACCGACCCTCTTGTTGAGAAGTTAAATTTAGTTGAAAAAGAAAATGAGTATTCGAAAGAAAAAATTAAAAGAATTGAAGAAGAGAAGATAACATTGGGGTTGTATGTTGTCGATGTTGTCGATGATCACAATATGAAGATGAATGCAATGCGCTTGAAGATGGATGCAATGCGCCTGAAGCTTAAGAAGATTAGAAAATATGCCATTGATAATGAGGCTTGATATCATTATGTCATTGGATCAATTTTACCTTTGTTGCGATCTTCATCGCATTTGTTTTGATGAGGGTAAGTTTACTCTAGTGATTTGCTTAACAAATGCATACTTAGCTTATTTTCCTCGTAACGGCATAATTACCCAAGTTAGATAAAATTGGCATTTTTACCTACCTTTGTTAGAAGAAGAAGAAGAAGAAGAAGATAAAGAAGAGGAGAGGAGAAAAATAAAGAGAAGAAAATTTCTTCTTCTTCTAGCTAGTCTTCTTCTTATTCTTCGGTGCAACCTGGGGGCACTGGGCTGGCCTATATGGTTGCTTTGTCGTCCGTTGGCAGACGACAAAGTCCTTTGCATCTTTGCTATTTGCCAACGGACGGCATAGCATGCCACATGTCAGCTACCTGGGCTGGCCTACATGGGCACTTTGTCGTCCGCTGACAAACGACAAAGATGCAAAGGTCTTTACCATCCGCCAGCAGACAGCAAAGCATGTCGTTAAGCCCCTAACGGCCCTAACCTGCCACGTGTGCTGTCCAGGATCTTTGCCGTCTGCTGGCGAATGGCAAAATCCATTTCATCTTTGCCGTCCGCCAGCAGACGACAAAGAACCCTTTGTCGTAGCTTATTCAACAGGACCTGATGCTGTCTGCTGACAGACGACAAAGGCCTTTGCCGTTCGCTAAGCATGCCTTTGCATCAGACATGGTTGACGGCAAAGTGCCTGATTCTTGTAGTGTCATACGATTATCCGACATCTTTTGGTAGAAGCAAATAAAACACACATGTAATATATATTAATTAACTCATACTATTAATGGCATTAGTGTAACACAATTCAATGACGGATGAGTCCACAACTATCCACCCATATTCCCATTGGAATAACAACACATCTTTCTCGAAAACTACAATGGTAAGTTACTAGTGGCTGATTATATGCTTAAAATAAAGTTATACAAGAACGTTAACGCTTGCATGCACTCTCAAGATCGACTTCACTTTTGTGCAATGCATATATGTTAGCAAAGTGGCCCTCGCACATGCATACACACAATCATTGCACTTAATTTCGATGTGTCATACACTTGTTTGCGAGCAATGCATGTATGTTAGTAAAGTGGCCTACACACATGCACAGACAATGTCTTAGAATGTCTATTATTTTATAATTTTAGATTAGTTTGATTATTTAACTATTAGAATGAAGATAGCCCAACGCTATATGTCTCCATGAAACTTGTTATTTGATTTTCTAACTACTTGAGTAATATGGCCAACTTGTGTATCTTTGTTCTCATAGGCCCAAGGAAAAATATGTTCTTTTTAAAAACTGGATGGTGTTTAAAGTATATGCACTATGTTACTTAAACACTATGAACTTACAGGGCTTTCTTTTGTCCGACGTGGTTTTTCTGCTCCCCGTAATTTACTTGCCATAAAGAGGAACAAGAAGTTGAAGCTCTACTAATTTCCATAAAGTATGAACTAAAATATGAATTTACTAACAATATATCAAGACATTTTAACATAAATATAACAAATATTTTTTTGGAACATAGAGGTAGTCCTAACTATAAGATCATGTAAAGTTGGATAATTAATAACATTTTTATTAAAAAAAGTACTTGTAGTATAAACACTTTGATATGGAACTAACAAATAGTATAAGTAATAAATCAAATGTATATGCAAATTCAGAATCCATACGATTATCTGACATCTTTAGGTTGATCTAAATAAAATCTCCATGTATACATATTAATCAACTCATACTGTTAATGGCATTACTGTAAGACAATTCAATGAAGGCAGAGTCTAGAATTGTCTACCCATCTACCCATTGGAAAAACAACACAACTGTCCTAGAAACTACGACGGTAAGTTACTAGTGGTTGATTATATGTTTAAAATAAAGTAATATGAGCACATTAACTCTTTCATCCACTCTCAAGATCGACTTGACTTTTGTGCAATGCATATATGTTAAGGAAACACTATCCTACATATGTCTGATGCGTGGCATTTGTCAGACTGGTCGCCAGCCATCGATTCGTCTTTGATCTCACGGTCGAGATCAGCAATCAAAATCCTGCCCCAGACTTTATTTTCCAAAATGCCTTATTGTCAGGCCCACGCCCTTGATAATCTCTCGTCATTAACCCAAATTAATTGAACCCAGTCTCCTGCCTCGATCGCTCCGCCATTCCCCTCGTCGTCCTGGATCCAACATCCCGCCCCGCCTCTACACAACATCCGCTCGACCTAGCTGTACGCTTCTCGTTCGGCGGCTGCGTGGGGTTGGCGCACGACCTGCCAGGTGAGACCTCATGAACTCACTATCGTACTTATCTCCACCACGACCAGGCCCTGCTCCACTTGCAGCCATGACCCGCGGTCCACCTCGCCGGAGCGGCATCTTTGTTCTGGAACGAAGCCAACCCCATCTGGCTGGAGCAACTACACTACCATATGATTCGTCCACCCCATCCCCATCTGGCATATGGTTTGTGTCATCTCTCTTTGAGACTGTACAATTCCTACGTTGCTGTTAATTTTGTCATAACTGATTTATGAGATTT